>NC_058518.1:379874580-380174580 GCF_904849725.1 Hordeum vulgare subsp. vulgare
CCGAATAACTATGAGTAGTGAAACAGATTTGTATAGTAGAGTAGATATTTGGAGCATTTCCGAATAGCACGTAATAGCAGCATCTATAAGATGACATAAAGATTTGTAAAGAACACACGGATCTGAAAGTTTCAGAACCGTTGACTAAAACCTCTCTCACGAGCAAGACGTGATCAGACCCCAGAACTATATGGGTGTTGGATTCGTTGGAATCACATGGTGATGTGAACTAGATTATTGACTCTAGTGCAAGTGGGAGACTGTTGGAAATATGCCCTAGAGGCAATAATAAATTAGTTATTATTATATTTCTTAGTTCATGATAATCGTTTATTATCCATGCTATAATTGTATTGATTGGAAACACAATACTTGTGTGGATACATAGACAAAACACTGTCCCTAGTAAGCCTCTAGTTGACTAGCTCGTTGATCAAAGATGGTCAAGGTTTCCTGGCCATAGGCAAGTGTTGTCACTTGATAACGGGATCACATCATTAGGAGAATCATGTGATGGACTAGACCCAAACTAATAGACGTAGCATGTTGATCGTGTCATTTTGTTGCTACTGTTTTCTGCGTGTCAAGTATTTGTTCCTATGACCATGAGATCATATAACTCACGGACACCGGAGGAATGCTTTGTGTTTATCAAACGTCGCAACGTAACTGGGTGACTATAAAGATGCTCTACAGGTATCTCCGAAGGTGTTCGTTGAGTTAGTATGGATCGAGACTGGGATTTGTCACTCCGTGTGACGGAGAGGTATCTCGGGGCCCACTCGGAAATACAACATCACACACAAGCCTTGCAAGCAATGTGATTTAGTGTAAGTTACGGGATCTTGTATTACGGAACGAGTAAAGAGACTTGCCGGTAAACGAGATTGAAATAGGTATGCGGATACTGACGATCGAATCTCGGGCAAGTAACATACCGAAGGACAAAGGGAATGACATACGGGATTATACGAATCCTTGGCACTGAGGTTCAAACGATAAGATCTTCGTAGAATATGTAGGATCCAATATGGGCATCCAGGTCCCGCTATTGGATATTGACCGAGGAGTCTCTCGGGTCATGTCTACATAGTTCTAGAACCCGCAGGGTCTGCACACTTAAGGTTCGACGTTGTTTTATGCGTATTTGAGTTATATGGTTGGTTACCGAATGTTGTTCGGAGTCCCGGATGAGATCACGGACGTCACGAGGGTTTCCAGAATGGTCCGGAAACAAAGATTGATATATAGGATGACCTCATTTGATTACCGGAAGGTTTTCGGAGTTACCGGGAATGTACCGGGAATGACGAATGGGTTCCGGGAGTTCACCGGGGGGGCAACCCACCCCGGGGAAGCCCATAGGCTTTGGGGAGACACACCAGCCCTTAGTGGGCTGGTGGGACAGCCCCAAGGGGGCCTATGCGCCAAGAATAAGAAATCAAAGGAAAAGAGAAAAAAAAGGAGGGAGGAAGTGGGAAGGGAGGGGGACTCCTCCCACCAAACCAAGTCCAACTCGGTTTGGGGGGGGGGAGTCCTCCCCCCCTTGGCTCAGCCGACCCCTTGAGGGTCCCTTGGACCCCAAGGAAAGGTCCCCCTCCCTCCTCCTATATATATGGAGCAATTAGGCTGATTTGAGACGACTTTCTCACGGCTGCCCGACCACATACCTCCATAGTTTTTCCTCTAGATCGCGTTTCTGCGGAGCTCGGGCGGAGCCCTGCTGAGACAAGATCATCACCAACCTCCGGAGCACCGTCACGCTGCCGGAGAACTCTTCTACCTCTCCGTCTCTCTTGCTGGATCAAGAAGTCCGAGATCATCGTCGAGCTGTACGTGTGCTGAACGCGGAGGTGCCGTCCGTTCGGTGCTAGATCGTGGGACTGATCGCGGGATTGTTCGCGGGGCGGATCGAGGGACGTGAGGACGTTCCACTACATCAACCGTGTTCTCTAACGCTTCTGCTGTACGATCTACAAGGGTACGTAGATCACTCATACCCTCTCGTAGATGGACATCACCATGATAGGTCTTCGTGCGCGTAGGAAAATTTTTGTTTCCCATGCGACGTTCCCCAACAGGTATTTCTTTCTCCCGGCCCTTTTGCTAGTATAACCTATTTAAAGAAACATGTCTAACTATTTATGGCCAAGGTAAAGATGAATACTTTAACAATAAACCTAATCTATTTTTGCAATAAAACCAAATGTGAGGTGCTTCGGAAAAATAAAAGAGCCCCACTAAACCACTCACAAAAATTGAGAGGAGAGGTGGAACATTTTTATTGAATTTTTAAAACAAGTTGAAAACACATGTAGCAAAATATTTGAATAGGGAGGTTTTTAGAATCATGGTGCAACAATGGTTTTTGAATGGCCTTTGTTGCACCCACTCTCATGCACAAGATCACAAACACACATGCAATCACACACACCACCAAGGTGGCACCACACACGAGAGCAAGCAAGAAGCAAAAGGTATATGATATGCATGAATCATGATGCACATGAAATGAGATACAATTGGACCCAACCACCAATTCATTACGATATCAAGGTTGCCATACAAGGAAAGATTACAAAAGAGGTAAGGAAATGCACTGGGCTCTCACAGCCTCCCACCTCTGAACTACATCGCCTATGGAGACACAAACTCGCCTTACATGGAGGGCTAGGTCGCCGCTCGAGGCGCGTCAAGTCGCCCAACACTCGATAGCCCCCCTCCACAGGACCACATCGGCTACGGAGACACAAACTCGCCTCACACGATGAGCTAGGTCGACGCTCGAGGCACGCCAAGTTGCCCAACACCCGGTCGCGCTCCCCCTCCGGACCACATCAGCTACGGAGACACAAACTCGCCTCACACGACGAGCTAGATTGCCGCTCAAGGCGCGTCAAGTAACAATGGTCGCTCCCCTCTGGACTGCATCGCCTACAGAGACACGAACTCGCCTCACACACTAAAGTCGCCAACATCTCCTAATTTCATGGCACAGAGTTGCCTACAAGCCAATCACATCGTCACCCCACCCCTCGCGGCAGGGTTCTCGATAACCCAAATATACTAAGTCGCCCGATCCGAAATACCACACACAAACGAGCTGCCTAAGAAAAAACATGGAGTCGCCCCACCCGATCGAAAACAAACCATGTGGAAAAAAGTCACTAGAGTCTCACACATTTTCTAAATTAATAACATAGAATCGGATACCACCCAATCACATAGTCGCCGCACCATGAGGGGTAAGGCGCAACAGGGTTCTCAATAACCCAAATATAGTAAGTCGCCCAATCCGAGATCTCACACACAAACAAGCTACCTAAGAAAAAACATGGAGTTTCCCCACGCGACGAAAAGCAAACCGGGAGGTGAACTCAGTCGCCTTCTTTTTCTACCCGTAGTCGCTCATTCATATGCCCATAGTCGCCAAGTATCCCTCTCTACTAAGAGCCTCACACACTCAAGTCGCATTTCATAAATTAATAGCATAGAGTCACCTACCACCCAATCACATAGTTGTCGCACCATGAGGGGTGGGGCGTGGCAGGGTTTTCGATAACCCAAATATACTAAGTCGCCCAATCCAAAATCACACAGAGAAATGAGCTGCCTAAGCAAAAACATGGAGTTGCCCCACCCGACCGAAAACAAAACGGGAGGTGAACTAAGTCGTCTTCTTTTTCTCCACATAGTCCCTTGCCCATATGCCCATAATCGCCAAGTCTCCCTCTCTGCCAAAAGCCCGACACACTGAAGTCGCACACATTTCGTAAATTAATAGCATAGAATTGCCTACCACCCAATCACATAGTCGCTGCATCATGAGTGGTGGGTCGAGGCAGGGTTCTCGATAACCCAAATATACTAAGTCGCCCAATCCAAAATCTCACACACATACGAGCTGCTGAAGCAAAAACATGGAGTTGCCCGGCCCGACCAAAAACAAAATGGGAGGTGAACTAAGTCGCCTTCTTTTCCTCCCCGTAGTCCTCTGTCCATATGCCCATACTAGCCAAGTATCCCTCTCTACTAAGAGCCTCATACACAAGGTTGTCAGAATCGTGATTCTATCATACGATTCTACGACTTTACGATCCAAACTAACTCCTCTGTTTCTACGATTTTAGTTCTTAAAATCTACGATTCTATGATTTGTGATCCTACCATCGAAGCTCCGATCCGATTCAAAATCGCGATTCTGACAACCTTGCTCACACACTCAAGTCGGACACATTTTGTAAATTAATAGCATAGAGTCGCCTACCACCCAATCACATAGTTGCCGCACCATGAGGAGTGGGGCACGGCAGGATTCTCGATAACCCAAATATACTAAGTCGCTCAATCCAAAATCTCACACAGAAACAAGCTGCGTAAGAAAAAACATGGAGTTGCCCCACCTGATCGATAACAAAACGGGAGGTGAACTAAGTCGCCTTATTTTTCTCCCCGTAGTCCCCTACCCATATGCCCATAATCGCCAAGTATCCCTCTCTGCCAAAAGCCGCAGACACTGAAGTCGCACGCATTTTGTAAATTAATAGCATAGAGTCACATACCACCCAATCACATAGTCGCCGCACCATGAGGGGTGGGGCGAGGCAGGGTTCTCGATAACCCAAATATACTAAGTCGCCCAATCCAAAATCTCACACACAAATGAGCTGCCTAAGCAAAAACATGGAGTTGCCCCACCCGACTGAAAACAAACGGGAGGTGAACTAAGTCGCCTTCGTTTTCTCACCGTAGTCCCCCGCTCATACGTCTCCAACGTATCTATAATTTTTGAGTGTTCCATGCTGTTTTAGTATCAACTTTGGAGGTTCCCCATGCATTTATATGATGTTTTATATCTTTTTTGGGACTAACTTATTAACTCAGTGCCCAGTGCCAGTTCGTGTTTTTTCCTTGTTTTTGACCTCTTGCAGGTAGGAATATCAAACGGAGTCCAAATGGAATAAAACTTCCGCCACGATTTTTTTTCTGAAAATAAGACGAATACGAGACTTGAGAACCAAGGCAGCGGAGACCGTGGGAGGCCAAGAGCCCCCAGGCCGTGGGCCCCCCCTAGCCGCACCGTGGGAGCTCGTGGGCCCCACGTGGCTCCGGTGCCCTACTTCTTCCGCCTATAAATTCTGATAAATCGTGCCACGGAAGAAAAGAGAGCCGCAATTACTTTTCCGCCGCCGCAAGCCTCTGCTTCCGCGAGGTCCCATCTGGAGGCCGTTCCGGTACTCTGCGGGAGAGGGATCCGGAGTTGGAGGGCTTCTACATCAACACCATTGCCCCTTCGATGATGCATGAGTAGTTCACCACAGACCTTCGGGTCCATAGCTAGTAGCTAGATGGCTTCTTCTCTCTCTTGGATCTTCAATACAAAGTTCTCCATGATCTTCATGGAGATCTATCCGATGTAATTTTTCTTTGCGGTGTGTTTGTCGAGATCCGATGAATTGTGGATTCATGATCAGATTATCTATGATATAGATTTGAGTCTTTGCTGATTTCTTATATGCATGGTTTGATATCCTTGTAATTCTTTTGAGTTATCGGTTTTGTTTGGCCCACTTGATCTATGATTCTTGCAATGCGAGAAGTGCTTGATTTTGGGTTCATACCGTCCGGTGACCTCACCCAGTGACAGAAGGGGTAGCGAGGCACGTATCGTGTTGTTGCCATCAAGGATAAAAAGATGGGGTTTTCATCATTGGTTTGAGTTTATCCCTCTACATCATGTCATCTTGCTTAAGGCTTTACTCTGTTTGCATGAACTTACTACACTAGATGCATGCTAGATAGCGGTCGATGTGTGGAGTAATAAGAAGTAGATGCTGACAGTATCGGTCTACTTGTCTCGGACGTGATGCCTATATGCATGATCATTGCTTAGATGACTTCATGACTTTGCGCGATTCTATCAATTGCTCGACAGTAATTTGTTTACCCGTCGTGATATTTGCTTTTATGAGAGAAGCCTCTAGTGAACACTATGGCCCCCGGGTCTATTTTCCATCTACTGTTTTCAGATCTATATTACTTTCACTGTCAGATCTTACTTTTGCAAACAATCATGAAGGGATTGACAACCCCTTTGTCGTGTTGGGTGCAAGTTGCTGTTTTTTGTACAGGTCACTTGGAGCTTTATTTTGGAGTTCCTACTGGTTCGATACCTTGGTTCTCAAACTGAGGGAAATACTTGTTGTTGCTGTGCTACATCACCCTTTCCTCTTCAAGCGCAAAACCAACGCAATCTCGAGTCAAATTTCCAAGTTCTGGTGACGTGACTGGGAAGTAGCAGGAAGAATTTCTGGCGCCGTTGCCAGGGAATTCCAAGTGAAGCACATCCACCAAGTACCTCTCAAACTCATCTCTTGCATTTACTTTGTTTGCAAGTTGCCTCTCATTTTCCTCTCCCCCACTTCACCATTTGCCGTTTTCTCTTGCCCGTCCTTTTCGCTTGCTTTCCGTTTGCTCGTGTGTTTGTGTTCTTGCCAAGTCACCATGACTGAGTTCTTCAAACACAGAAATGCCCTAGCAGGGTTCAATGCCTTGGGAAGCCCCTCTGTCCTTTCCAAACTCATAGATAATGAGTCTGTGGGGAAACGGCCTGAGGTGGCTAAGGATACCTTTAGTGAGGATGACAATGAGGAGCCTATGCTTTTGTATTATGCGCTTAATGATTCCTTAAAGGATGCTTGGGATAGACTGCTAAGAATTTAAGCGAGTCATGTCCCTCCTTATCATGTCAAGCTATATTTAAAAGATTTTTACGCGGGACTGCCCTCATCTTTTAACAAGGTCTTAGACTCTATGTTTGATAAGGGTTTTCTTGCCAGAGATGACTTCGACACTTATGAAAGGATAAAAGCAATATTTGGACTTTCCAATGCAGGAAATGAGTCTGATGCCCTCATGATCTTCTATCAAAACGAGTCAATTAAAGAAGTGAAAGCTAGTTTAGATGATAACTTTCGTCATGTGCTTAACCTTTCCTCTGCCATAAATGGTCACGTGCTTTCACAAAATAGGAAGATAGATGCTCTCAACAAAAAGGTCCTCCCTAGGTCCTCAAGGAAAGATGACAATACATGATTCTTTTTGCCTTGTGCCTAGCTAAGGGCGTTAAACAATAGCGCTTGTTGGGAGGCAACCCAATTTATTTTTCCTTTTTGCTTTCTATTTTGTGTTTTCCACACTTTCATAATTCTGTTACGATGGTGTTTTTTGTGTTTTAATTAGAGTTTGTGCCAAGTGAAATCATTATGATTAGTCTTGGTGATGATTGTTTGATCACGCTGGAAAAGACAGAAACTTTTTGCTCACGAAAATAATTTTCATTTTTATTATGTAAGAGATTTTGAGTTGATTCTTTTTGCTGATGATTGCTACGCAATTTCTCCAGACGTTAGTAAGTTTTTAGATTTTTTGAGGTAACATAAGTATACGGAGTATACAGATTTATACAGACTGTTTTGTTTTTGACAGATTCTGTTTTCATTGTGTTGATCGCTTGTTTTGACGAAACTATGGATAGTATCGGGGGTACGACCCATGGAAAAGTTAGAATAAATTAGTGTAACACCAATATGAATGGAATTCAAGTTCACTTCAGTATCTTTCAAGTTAGTAGTTTGTTTCCTTGTGCTAATGATATCACAAGTTTCTGTTTAAGTTTTGTGTTGTGAAGTTTTCAAGTTTTGGGTGATCTTCCTATGGACAATGGAACAAGGAGTGGTAAGAGCATAAGCTTGGGGATTCCCAAGGCATCCCAAGCCAAATTCAAGAACACCAAAAAGCCTAAGCTTGGGGATGCCCCGGGAAGGCATCCCCTCTTTCGTCTTCAATCCGTCGGTATGTTACTTGGAGCTATATTTTTATTCACCACATGATATGTGTTTTGCTTGGAGCATCGTGTGTTATATTAGTTTTTGCTTTAGTTGTGCCACAATTGTCCTTGCTGCACACCTCTTTTTGAGAGAGACACACACTCATCGTGTATTTGTTAGAATACTCTTTGAGCTTCACTTATATCTTTTGAGCTAGACACTTTTGCTCCCATGAGCTTCACTTATATCTTTTGAGCTAGACACTTTTGCTCCAATGAGCTTCACTTATATCTTTTGAGCTAGTTGATTTGTTTCTCTAGTGCTTCACTTAAATCTTGTTAGAGCACGGCGGTGGCATATTTTGTAGAAATAGAAACTCTCGATCTTCACTTATATCTTTTTGAGAGTGCTCTCTTAAAGAACTTGGTAATTGGCGTGTGCTATGAAGTTAGTCCTATATGTGATAGGCATCCAACGAGGATACAATAAAAAACCTCCATATTTAAGTGCATTGATTAGTAGGAGAAATTTGCTTCCTCATGCTTAGTTTTGAGATGTGCTTATGGTAATATTAGAGTTATGTTAGTAGGGTGTTCTGAATCTACACATACTTGTGTTGAAGTTAGTGATTCCCGTAGCATGCACGTATGGTGAACCGCTATGTGATGAAGTTTGAGCATGATTAGTTTATTTATTGTCATCCTTTGTGTAGCAGTCGGGATCGCGCGATGGTTTATACCTACCAACCCTTCCCCTAGGAGTATGCGTTGAATGCTTTGTTTTGATTACTACTAAAACTTTTGCAACAAGTATATGAGTTCTTCATGACTAATCTGAGTCCATGGTTTATATGCACTTTTACCTTCCACCATCACCACCTTCTCTAGTGCCACGCAACTCTCGCCGGTGCATAAACCCACCATATAGCCTCCCTCAAAACAGCCACCATACCTACCTATCATGGCATTTTCGTAGCCATTCCGAGATATATTGCCATGTAACTACCACCGTTCTGTCTCATGACATGTGCCACCACTTCCACATTGCCATTGCATGATCGTAAGATAGCTAGCCTGATGTTTCTATGGCTTGTCCTTTTTTGATGTCATTGCTATGCTAGATTATTGTCACGGTACACTACCGAAGGCATTTCATATAGAGTCATCATTGCTCTAAAGTTCTGAGTTGTAAGTGTGATTATCATCATTAATAGAGCATTGTCCCATGTGAGGAGATAATAGAGGCCAGCGAAGCCCATTACAAAAAGAGGCCAAAGATGCCCACCAAAAAAAGAGAGGCCAAAGATCCCACAAAAATAAAATGAGAGAAAAGAGAGAAGGGGCAATTGCTACTATCCTTTTTCCACACTTGTGCTTCAAATAAGCACCATGATCTTCATGATAGAGAGTCTCCTATGTTGTCACTTCCATTTACTAGTGGTTAATTATAAATTGTCTTGTATATTCCAATGATGGGCTTCCTCAAAATTTCCCTAGGTCTTCGTGAGCAAGCAAGTTGGGTGCACACCCACTAGTTTCCTTGGTGAGCTTTCATACACTTATAAGCTCAAGTGCATCCGTTACATGGCAACCCCTACTCATTCACATTGATATCTATTGATGAGCATCTCCATAGTTCATTGATATGCCTAGTCAATGTGACCATCTTCTTCATTTTTTGCCTCACAACCTCCACCATATTCCACTCCACCTATAGTGCTATAACCATGGCTCACGCTCATATATTGCGTGAGAGTTGAAAAAGTTTGAGAAAGTAAAGGTGTGAAAACAATTACTTGGACAATACCGAGGTTGTGCATGATTTAAATTTGTTGTTCAAGGATGATAGAGCATAGCCAGACTATATGATTTTGTAGGGATAACTTTCTTTTGGCCTTGTTATTTCGAAAGTTCATGATTACTTTGCTAGCATGCTTGAAGTATTATTGTTTTCATGTCAACATTGAACTATGATTTGGAATCTTATGGATCTGAACATTCATGCCACAATGAAGGAGTTACAAAGAACAAAATATGCTAGGTAGCATTCCACCTCAAAAATTCGGTTTTTATCACTTCCCTACTCGAGGACGAGCAGGAATTAAGCTTGGGGATGCTTGATACGTCTCCAACGTATCTATAATTTTTTAGTGTTCCATGTTGTTTTAGTATCAACTTGGGATGTTCCCCATGCATTTGTATGATGTTTTATATCTTTTTTGGGACTAACTTATTAACTCAGTGGCCAGTGCGAGTTCCTGTTTTTTCCTTGTTTTTGACCTCTTGCAGATAGGAATATCAAACGGAGTCCCAACGGAATAAAACTTTCGCCACGATTTTTTTCGGCAGCGGAGACCGTGGGAGGCCACGAGCCCCCAGGCCACGGGTCCTTCCGCGCCGTGGTAGCTCATGGGCCCCACGTGGCTCCAGTGCCCTACTTCTTCCGCCTATAAATTCCGATAAATCGTGACACGGAAGAAAAGAGAGCCGCAATTACTTTTCCACCGCCGCAAGCCTCTGCTTCCGTGAGATCCCATCTGGAGGCTGTTCTGGTACTCTACCGGAGAGGGATCGGAGTTGGAGGGCTTCTACATCAACACCATTGCCCCTACGATGATGCGTGAGTAGTTCACCACAGACCTTCGGGTCCATAACTAGTAGCTAGATGGCTTCTTCTCTCTCTTGGATCTTCAATACAAAGTTCTCCATGATCTTCATGGAGATCTAGTAATTCTTCTTTGCGGTGTGTTTGTCGAGATCCGATGAATTGTGGATTCATGGTCAAATTATCTATGATATATATTTGAGTCTTTGCAGATTTCTTATATGCATGATTTCATATCCTTGTAATTCTCTTCGAGTTATCGGTTTTGTTTGGCCAACTTGATCTATGATACTTGCAATGGGAGAAGTGCTTGGTTTTGGGTTCATACCGTGCAGTGACCTCACCTAGTGACAAAAGGGGTAGCGAGGCACGTATCGTGTTGTTGCCATCAAGGGTAAATAGATGGGGTTTTCATCATTGGCTTGAGTTTATCCCTCTATATCATATCATCTTGCTTAAGGCTTTACTCCGTTTGCATGAACTTAATACACTAGATGCATGCTCGATAGCGGTCGATGTGTCGATTAATAAGAAGTAGATGCTGACAGTATCGGTCTACTTGTCTCGGACGTGATGCCTATATGCATGATCATTTCTTAGATGACTTCATGCCTTTGCGCGATTCTATCAATTGCTCGACAGTAATTTGTTTACCCGCCGTGATATTTGCTTTTATGAGAGAAGCCTCTAGTGAACACTATGGCCCCCGTGTCTATTTTCCATCTACTGTTTTCAGATCTCTATTAGTTTCTCTATCAGATCTCACTTTTGCAAACAATCGTGAAGGGATTGACAACCCCTTTGTCGCGTTGGGTGCAAGTTGCTGTTTTTTGTGCAGGTCACTTGGAGCTTTATTTTGGAGTTCCTACTAGTTCGATACCTTGGTTCTCAAACTGAGGGAAATACTTGATGTTGATGTGCTACATCACCCTTTCCTCTTCAAGGGGAAAACCAACGCAATCTCGAGTCAAATTGCCAAGGTCTGGTGACGTGACTGGGAAGTAGCACCCGCCCATATGCCCATAATCGCCAAGTATCCCTCTCTGCCAAAAGCCCCACACAATGAAGTCACACGCATTTCATAAATTAATAGGATAGATTCACCTACCACCCAATCACATAGTCACCGCACCATGAGGGGGTGGGGCACGACGGGGTTCTCGATAACACATATATACTAAGTCTCCCTATTCGAAATCTCACACACAAACGAGCTGCCTAAGCATAAACATGGAGTTGCCCCACCCGACCGAAGACAAAACGGGAGGTTAACTAAGTCGCCTTCTTTTTCTCCCCCTAGTTCCCCGCCCATATGTCCATAGTCTCCAAGTATTCCTCTCTACTAAAAATCTTACACACTGAAGTTTCCCACACACCCTTAATTAATGGCGTAGAGTTGCTTACCACCCCAACACATAGTCGCCGCACCATGAGGGTGGGGTGTGGTGGGGTTCTCGATAACCCAAATCTACAAAGTTACCCAATTCAAAATCCCACATACAAACGTGATGCCGAGGCAAAAAACGTGGAGTTGCCTCACTCGACCGAAAACTAACCAGGAGGTGAACTAAGTTGCCTTCTTTTTCTACCCAAGTCCCCCGCCCACATGCCCGTAGTCACCAAGTATCCCTCTCTATTAAAAACATTACACACTGAAGTTGCCTACACACCCTTAATTAAAGGCGTAAAGTCGCCTACCACCCCAATACATAGTCGCCGCACCATGAGGGGTGGGGTGCAGTGGGGTTCTCGATAACCAAAATCTACTAAGTTGCCCAATTCAAAATCCCACACACAAACGGGTTGCCTATAAAAAACAAATGAGTTGCCTCACCGGTCCAATACCAACAGTTGGGAGCCAACTGGGAGGTGAACTAAGTCCCCTTCGCCTTCTCCCTATAGTTACCCGCCCATAGTCGCCAAGCATCTGCCTAGTTAGTAATACACCACAAAAATGAGCAACTATACATTCTATCGATTTCTCTAAGTTTTCTGGTACCCTTCTTTGTAGTCGCTCTTGTTTTTCCCTTTTTGGATTTTAATGAAGTGGAACAAATCCCCTACAGAGCAAGCAACAACTGATTTGGTGGTCTTGTTTTCCTAAAGCTACCAACAACTATATTATCTCTGCTCATTCTTCAACATTTCTAGCAAATAGCTTCGTTTAATTTTGTTCACCAACACAATTGCCTACAAGGTCTTGAGCACCTAGTTCTTTTTCATTTGTATATTTGTACCTAGGTTTCATGTGAGGATTCTTTTCAGGTTTTTATTTTCAAGGTGTTGCACAGTTGCCTGCATTTTTTTCAAAGTAACAAACTAAATACTGTTTTTATTTTTTATTTTTACAATGTTCTGACCAACAAGTTTTTTTTGTTGCCGGCTATGCAAAAGCCAGGTACTAAGAAGTAAAATATACTCATTGGCAACACATACCAGGTTTGGGGAAAAGAACAGGCAAAAAACGATCCAAAGGCGTGCAAGGGAAGTAGCAGTAGATCGCTAATTTTTTTTAAATATTACATTTTTTTACTGTTTTTGAAAAATATTGCGTCATTTCAAAAAAATTCAAAAATGTGATCTTGTCGGCCTAGCCATAGCCGATAGGGACTAATTGGCCTAGCCAAGACCAATTAGTCCCTGACGGCTATGGCTAGGCCGACATGCCTATCGGGCTCACATGCGAGGCTCCTATCGGCCTTGGCTAGGCCGATTAGTACTAATCGGCCTAGCCATGACCAATTAGTACTAATTGGCCTAGCCATGACCAATTAGTACTAATTGGTGTTGGCAAAGCCAATAAGTGCATGATTTTTTTGACCATGCAACGCACAATTTTTAATGTCCATAATATGAAAATTGCCCCTCTATAAATATTCATTGAATTTTTAGTTGAGACTAAAAAAGTCTCAACTAAAAAAAATATTAAGACTAGAGACTTTTTAGTTGAGACTAAAAAAAGTCCTAGGGCTTTTTAAACAAAGTTTATGGAAAAGATTCCATATTATTAATGTATGTTGTTCCAAAAATAACTATTAGTGACATAGTTCACCCACTACTGACATAGCTGGTGAGACTTGGTGTGCAAGATTTCTTGGTGAGGAAGGAAACTTGCAAGGTAAGTTTGCCCATTCGAAAAGGAAACTTAGGAGTAGCACCATTGTCTAGGAGCACATGAAGCGCGTCAGTATTATTCTTACTACACTGTGAGCAAAGAGTTGTGCATTGACCAATCAGTAATAGCGGTAGTACTTTCCTTGCCGTCGTCTGCCGGGTCAGTACGTAGGTAGGAATATTCACCACGTGCGTACGTACACGCCACTCCTTCCATGATATGATTATAAAAATTTATAGAGGGGCAATTTTTATATCGTCGACATCAAAAATTGTGTATTGCATGGCAAAAAAATTCATGCACTTATTGACTTTGCCAATGGCTAGGCCGACGGGATCACATTTTTGAAAATTTCTGAAATGATGCAATATTTTTTAAAAACAATAAAAAATGTATTATTTAAAAAATTAGCCAGTAGATCATGGGGGTACAACAGATATTTCTGCAACTAGATCATGAAGCGCGAAGCAAATATATGGTCGAATATTGGATAGCAGCAACATGAGTCTTTTGAGCCCTCTTTTTACCTAGCATTTTCTTTTGGTATTTGTAGCCTGATGGGCAACAAAGAGTTGTAGAACTACGTTGCCTTAATTGGCTTTGTCCTC
Source organism: Hordeum vulgare subsp. vulgare (assembly GCF_904849725.1). Classification (NCBI taxonomy): domain Eukaryota; kingdom Viridiplantae; phylum Streptophyta; class Magnoliopsida; order Poales; family Poaceae; genus Hordeum; species Hordeum vulgare. The sequence continues at coordinate 379,888,737 of NC_058518.1, forward strand.
TCTCCCTCTAGCATGAGTTATTATATGCTTGAGGGAGGGAGGAAGCGGGCGAGGGGGTCACGTGCAGGCAAACATGTGTGACGGGCGTCGGGCATATACGGGAAATATCTGCGTCGGGCGTGTATATCTATGTGGGTTTGTTGAGGGGTTGGGGTAAACTTTCCATTTTTGGTTGGGGAGGGGGGGGGTGCGCATGCGTCCTTATCAAAATTGGCCGGCCGCTGGGAAGCCGCCCATGGCACGTGCTCGTTGTGTAGCAGCGTCCTAATATGATACGTTATCATAATATGGTACTCAACTCTCTCTTTCTTCATTTAATTTAATGTCACCTCATCAAAATTGCCTATTTGACATGCATGATACTACCTATGTGTTGAAAATATGCCCTAGAGGCAATGATAATTAGTTATTATTGTATTTCCTGTTTAAAGGTTATCATTTATTATCCATGCTATAATTGCATTGATTGGAAACACTGATACATGTGTGGATGTATAGACAAAACTATATCCCTAGTAAGCCTCTAGTTGACTAGCTCGTTGATCAAAGATGGTTGAAGGTTTCCTGACCATGGACAAGAAGTTGTCACCTGATAACGGGGTCACATTATTAGGGGAATGATGTGATGGACAAGACCAAACTATGAACGTAGCATATGATCATGAAAGTTTACTGCTACAGTTTTATGCATGTCAATGTATCTATTCCTATGACCATGAGATCATGCAACTCCCTGACATCGGAGGAATACTTTGTGTGTATCAAACGTCACAACGTAACTGGTTGACTATAAAGGTACACTACGGGTATCTCCGAAGATGTCTGTGGTGTTGGCATGGATCAAGACTGGGATTTGTCACTCCCTGTTACGGAGAGGTATCTCAGGGCCCACTCGGTAATGCAACATCACATACAAGCCTTGCAAGCAATGTGGCTAAAGAGTTATACACAGGATCTTGTATTACGGAACGAGTAAAGAGACTTGCCGGTAACGAGATTGAAATAAGGTATTGGATACCGACAATCGTATCTCGGGCAAGTAACATACCGAAGGACAAACGGAATGGTATACGGGATTATATGAATCCTTGGCATAGTTGTTCAACCGATAAGATTATCGTGGAATATGTAGGATCCAATATGGACATCCAGGTCCCGCTATTGGGTATTGACCGAGAGGTGTCTCAGGTCATGTCTACATAGTTCTCGAACCCGCAAGGTCTGCACACTTAAGGTTCGGTGACGTTTCGGTATAGTTGAGTTATAGGTGCTGGTGACCGAAGTTTTGTTTGGAGTCCCAGATGAGATCTAGGACGTCACGAGGAATTCCGGAATGGTCCGGAAACGAAAATTGATATAAAGGATGACTTCATTTGGTTACCGGAAGGTTTTCGGGCATTACCGGTAATGTACCGGAATGACGAATGGGCTCCGTATCTTCACCGGGAGGGGGGACCACCCACCCGGGAGGGCCCAAGGAGCCTAAGGGGTGGCGCACCACTTGGTGGGGTCAGCCAAGAGGCCCCTTGCGCAAGGAGAAGAAAAAACCAAAGAAAAGAAAAAAAGAAAAAAAAAGAGGAGGTGGGAAGGTGGAGAAGGACTCCTCCTTTCCAATCCTAGTTGGACTAGGATTGAAGGAGGAGTCCTCCTCCTAGCTTCGGCCGACCCCTTGGGGCTCTCTTGAGCCCCAAGGCAAGGCCCCTCCCCTCCCCCTTTATATACCAAGGGTTTTGGTGTTTTGAGACACAATTATTTGCCACATGCAATAGACACATCTACTCCGTTTATCCTCTAGATCGTGTTTCTGCGGAGCTTAGGCGAAGCCGTGCAGGAATAGCATCACCACCACCACCAGAGCACCGTTAGGCTGCCGGTGAACTCATCTTCCTCCCCGCCCCTCTTGCTGGATCAAGAAGGCGGAGATCGTCATCGAGTTGCATGTGTGCTGAATGCGGAGGTGCCATCCGTTCGGCGCTAGATCGGGACGGATCGCAAGGCGGTTCGTGGGACGGATCATGGGGCTGTTCGTGGGACGGAGATTTGGATCTCACAACTGTACCACTACATCATTCGCGTTTATTAACGCTTCCCACTTAGCGATCTACAAGGGTATGTAGATCTAATCTCTCTCTCGTAGATGATCATCACCATGGTAGGTCTTCATGAGCGTAGGAAATTTTTTGTTTCCCATGCTACGTTCCCCAACACTATGATACTTCCATTACGGTCAACCTGGGATAAGAGATGACTGAGGGGGGGATGTAGTTCAGATAAGTATAGAGGTGGAGTGGGCTCCACTAGAACACACCTCGTGGAGGGGAAGCGGTCGACGAAACGAGACGAAAAGATCGGCCGGTGGATTTCAGGTGTTTCCCTTTTTTAGAACCACAAGCATTTTCAATTACTAGCAAAAGGGCCCGTGTCTTGCAAGGGGAGAAAAAATACCACACGATCTTAATTTATAAAAAAGGTCTATAATCTAAGAATTTGTAGTTACGACACAAACGAAGATGGTCTTATCCTACAAAAGTGTAGTTCAAAATTTTACACGTCTTCTATTTTAACACGACTTGCATGTAGATTTAATACGTACAAAGAAATGGGCAAGTGACCTTCAGTTTCATCTCCAAACTTGATTTTGTTGACGTGTTCATTCCCAATTTGGATGAGTACCGGTATGAAAGAAAGACGAATAGTGACTTATTTATTAAGATTGCACCCTAAGTAGTATTTTTATTAAATATTTAACAGGTAAAATAACATCATATTCAAATTCTAAATATTTTTCTAATCAAATTCCATATATAGTATGTTAAATTTGAAGTTACGGTTTATAAGATATGAGTATTTTAAAAAACATTTTATATGTACTACGGATTTAATGTCAGAAATATCAAGAGTTTTCTATAAAATAGCATGACGGACTAAGAATACCCATTCCTTTTATTAATAAAGTATTAAATTCTACATATTTTTCTAATCAAATTCCATATATAATATGTTAAATTTAGAGTTACGGTTTAAAAATATAAGTGTTTAAAAAAAATTAATATGTACAATGTGTTTAATGTCATAAACATCAAGTTTCTCTTTATAAAATAACATGACAAACTAAGAATACTTATTTTCTTTATTAGTACTAGTAAAAGTGCCCGTGCGTTGCATGGGTTTAGATAGTCAATTTTTGGATCATGATTTTTGTATTTGAAAAGCCTGTGCCTCCCTTCCCTTCCTCTCATGCCCCCCGTCAAAATCAACTTAAACTCGGCACCGTCATTGAAGTGCTAGTAGATATGTAAACATACAACAATCTATTATAGCAACTAATACCTATAATATCTTATAGTAGGAATATTATGGTAGGGGGAGTGGGATCGAGGAGAGCGACGAATAGGGGAGATATCTTGCGACAAGTAGGAGGCGCTCGCTGTCGAGGAGGCTGGACACCGTCGTCGGCGGGGCTGCCGGATGGACGTCGACGGGCAGCTCATCCTTTCTCCGTGCATGGTCAACGGGTAGTTGCGGCTTTATTAACTTTTTCAGAAAACATGACTCTATTCGTATATAAAAACATACACACGGACATATGAAAACGAAATAATCAAAATAGTTGCTCATAAATATAATGAATTGTGCAATGCCTATATTTTTTCTCTGACTCACAATTCCTTCCATCCTTACATTCCGTAATAATTTCTTGTATCAATCCTCCCTTTATTAGGGGGCAATTCATTTTATAGCCCGCAATTTTCTTTCACGCGAGACGTATGCAACATCATGCACCTTCTAGCAAGTTTGTTACCTTGATTACTCGCGGATATATTTAAACCGATCTGATTAAATATACGGGAAGATGTGGTACTATTTTATTTTTTGTGCTATATGCCGGTCACAACATTTTGTCAAGTAGAAAATGATAAGTTAGTAGAAATCCAGGTTTAACTTGCTTACTCAAGTGTCACGTCCCTGGATCCCTAACTAGGGTTTAGTATTTGTGCTCATGTTTTCTTCCATTGCATTCAAGAAATTGAAACAAACTCCAAAGAAGTGGTGAAACTCAACCAAAAACCCTAGCCACTTCTTATTCAAAGGAAATTCAAATCTTGTCAAAATTAATGGACCCAAAATGGCCTTCTTAAAAGTTCAATATTTCTGATAAATATTGAAAACAAATTATCAGGGGAGAGAATTATTTTCAAATCACTTTTGGCATTTTATTTTTAAACTAGCAAGTCTCTGAAATCAAACTTATATTTGAATTCAAAAAAATATAATTTTCAAAAATGCTGAAAACTTTATGGGTGATTGAAAATATTCCAACTAACACCCCATCATTTTTAAAATTATTTTTAGTTTGCTTTTTGAAGCCAAAATAAATAGAAATCAATGTCAGCAAATAAAACAGAAACAGAAAAATAGAAAAATGCTATCCTACGCTTACCTGCGAGGCCCAGCCCACCAGGGGCACGGTCGTCTTCTTCCTCTGCCTTCTGGGAGAGGAGAGAACGACCACGGCGGCCTCCTCCACCTCCTGCTTCGCCGTGGCGTCCTCCGGTGCCCCGCAGGACAGCGCGACAACGGGGATGACTACCCCGAGCACGTCCTTATCCATCCCCGCTCTCCATTCCTCCCCTCCTCTCGGTTTCTTCCTTCTCCTCCTGCCGCCATTGACACAAGCTTGAGCTCGAGGAGCCCGAGCTCTCTGGCCACAGGGAATCCCCCCGAGTGCTCCATCCTCTCCGCAACGTCGAGCTTGATGCTCACGTCAACGAAACCGTCCTCCCCGAGCCCTGCAACACCCCCAGTGCCGTTGTCTTCAACCTCCGGCCGCCGGCAAATCGACGGTGGATCGCCGGCTACAACCCTTCCCCGAGCAGTCTGAGCCCAGCTTCGCCTCCACCATGAGCTTGCGAGCATTTCCCCTCTGTTTCCCCTCTCTCCCCGGCACTCTAGCCCCGAGACCCATTAACCCGAGCTCCGGCAGCCGCCTCGGCTCGTCGCCGGCATGCTTCGGCCACCTATAGCCCCTCCTGATGCCCGTAGAGGATGAGGCCGAGCCTGGGGATCATCCCAGTGCTCTCGGCACTCGATCCCGAGCACCACAGCACGCTCTGGTGCGTCTCCGGCGAAGATACGCCGCGGATCTGGTCGCCACCGGTCAGTCTCCGGTGGGGGACGACGTGGTCGGCCTAATCCCGGTGGATTAGCACTAAGCAACCATTCACATTGGGCCCTAGCAGTGGGACAAACCCACTTAGGGGCTGGTCAGCATGGGATTAGCTCCTGACATGCTGACGAGTGGCCCCCACCTGTCAGGTTTGACCTGACCAGGTCAGTTGACCTGCTGACGAAGTGCTGACGTGGTTATGACGCAATAAAGAGTTTTCTAATTTAAAAGAATTCCAGAAAATGCCCAAAACTTCTAAAAATCATAGAAAATAATTTGTAACCCCAATGAAAATAATTTATATATGAAAAAGTATCAGAAAAATCCAAGGAATCTGATTTTGATATTTTCAAACATGTTTGAAAATGTTAACATCACCAAACAAATTAAATGATGATTAGTATAACCTTATTAAATAATATATATTTGGAATTTGAAATCCATTTGAATCCCACTTCAAATATTATGACCAAACCATGATCAAGAACAACCAGCAACCCAACATACCATCATCATGCATGCTAAAACAAGATTACCTGAGCATTAGGTCGAATCAATTAAATGGGCATTTGAAAATACCTTGTTTGAAGTGATAATTGAATCTTGATTCAAATCAACTTCAACTTAAGAAATGGTAGTCACATTAGCCTACCACCTTTCATTTCATGCCATGCTCATGCATCATCTTGTTGCATATGATTGTTATTGATTGATATTGTTTTACCGGTAGGCCCCGCTCCTCCGGATTCCACCGAATATCCGACTGACGTATATTGTCCCTCTGCTGAGCAACTAGGCAAGCAACCATTTTGATCATCCCGATAAATCCCATGTTCTCGCTCCTTCACTTACTTATTGCATTAGGATCAAATGCTTCAAATGTGTTTGCCACGTTAGTTGAACCCACTTCCTTTGCATGACCTGTCATTGTCACAATAAATAGCCGAACCTTGCAACCTAGCATACCTGGTAGATGCTTGAGCCATGATATGCCTTATCCTGCTATGCATGCTATGCTTAGAGTTGCGTATGGTCTGTCATCTGGGTGATGAACAGGATTGTGAGAATGTGTTCAGTAAGTAAAGGTTGTGTGTTGAACCTGATTTGGTAAAGGTACCAGTGAAAGGCTATGTAGGAGTACATGGCGGGTTGTTTCATTGGAACCGTCCTTAGGAACCGAGTTCCGTGTATGTAATCCAAGACGAGATACTACCACATGCTGGGCCCTGAAATATGACCCCGCTCGACTTATTAACCGCCTAGTACTCGGTCAAGGAGTTGCAAGTAGTTTCTGGTGTTTATAGTCATGCTGGAGGCCGTGCGTAGCGCTGACCTGAGAGGTGGGCTATGATGCGGTAGGCAGTGGCACGGTGTACCAAGTGGCACCCGGATGGTGGGATTGGGAACCCTGCGCACATCGTTTGGGGCCGTGGAAGAAACCTCGGCCGGACTTCCGTGCGGGTTACCCTCAGATAGGCGATAGACCTGGACTAAGTATTAGCATGTTTAACGGTCGTGGCCGACTCCCTCACTGGGCTTCCGCTTGAAGGTTGCCGAGGTGCATGACGTGCACATGGTGATAAGTGGCAAGAGCATGTGTGAAGAAGTACACCCCTCCAGGGTTATGATCTATTCAAATAGCCGCGTCCGCGGATATGGACTACTTGGAGACATATGTTGTTCATAGATAACTTTAATGGCTACTCATAAAATTGTCAAGATAAGGGTGAGTGTCGTGGACGGCATTTCCGTATGGAGACGGAATGATTCCACGATGGAGTATTGTTGTGGTGTTAGTGGACTCGTGTGCGAGAAATCAAAGTTATCAATACTATTTAAAAATGCAAGTTGTCTAGCCACGAGTCAAATGCTGGCTTTCCGCATGAAACCCCACAATTCCTTATTGATACATTGCATGAGTAGATAGCTTACCCTAAAGTCTTGCTGAGTACTTTTGTACTCACGTTTGCCTAATAAATTGTTGCAGAGGTTGTTAATGACCCTAATGGAGGGTTCTACCTAGACATCGACGACGACGAGTAGCTGGTATCCCAGCTACGATCTGGCCCTAGGATGGGTCTGTAGATAGTCAGGCCATGTGCCTTTATCTTTCCATCTGTCCGTACTCAGACAGCTTTACTCTTCCGCTGGTTTGTAAGAACTGTGTGTATGACTTGTGATGATGGGTGGTGAGACCCCTACCTTGTAATATTATGTGTGTGGCTCTTCCGAGCCTTCTAAGTAAAGTTTGTATGTTATGGTTATGTTGTGATGCCATCGATGTATCTATACATATCGGTATGCCATGCGTACGTGTGTTGTACTTGATATGTATGGGGTTCGATTACCTAGCCGTAGGCTTTAGTAGCATTCCTTACAGGGAAATGCCCCTTTGTGATCCAACGAGCCATGGTAGATCGCTACTGCTCCGGACACATTGGTTGACCGGCATGTGTCCTTCTTAGCTGTTGTGTCTGTCCCCTTTGGGGAAATGTCACGCGATGTAATGGAGTCCCTGTAGCTTGCTACGACTCGTCTACATTCGCTGGTGACCGACACCTGCTTTGCTGGGTCATGTATACCTGTACCTGTGTGGAACTGCCGCTTTGGTTTATGACTAGACATGTCGATCCGGGTTCTTTGTCATAGGATTGCTAGCGACACAATTGCATACTCGAGTCAAAAGGCGCAAATGGTCCCGGCTAAGGTAAGGCTGCAGCCGTGGGGATAACCATGCGTGAGACCGCAAAGAGATGCGATGTGTTACAGGCTGGATTCCTTTGGCTTAGGATCGGGGTCCCGACATCAAGCAAGATATAACAAAATAAAAGGAAGGAGAAATATTCCCGTGTGGCAGAAGCAAGACATTATGGAGTTCAACATCACCATGATATTATCGAGATAATTGCACGTTTAGTCCTCGTACTTTCTAGCGCTGTCCAATTCAGTCCTCGTACTTGCGAAGTGCTTCAATACGGTTCCGGTACACGAAAATACGTCGTCAATACAGTCCCTAAGGTTAAAACCACAGTCCCGGCAATACATGACCCGCACGTACCGCGTACTTTCCCCGTATTCCATGTCATTCTGGCCCCGCGCGTCAGAGGGGACCCACCCGTCTGCATTCGCCCCTGTCTCTGCTGTCTCAGTCCTCTCCTCTTCCTCCCACAATTTGCCGGAGTCAACGCCGTGTTCACGGAGCTCGTCGTCGTGGTCCACCAGTTTGCCGCCGCTGGCATTGCCATGAGATGCTGGAACGGGTTGGTCGGTGGAGCAATGTCCATCTCGCCTTCGAGCATCTTCACCACCACGCCCATCGGCGGCCTCGCCTCTGGCTGCTACTGCAGGCACCAGAATGCCACCTCGCACATCCTCCGCGCCGTCTTCTCGTCTTGCTCGCCGCGCCGTCGCAACTCTCCATGGCTTCCATGAGCTTGCCGCTCTCGTACTTGGTCCATGCCAACTTCGGGAACCACTGCCGGCTCTCCAACGCGGCCTCGTCGAAGTTCCTCCTCCGGCCGAGGATCTCGAACAGGAGGATGCCGAAGCTGTAGACGTCGCACTTGTCCCTGGCGCCGGCCTGCATCCACATCTCCGGCGCGGCGTACTCGGGCGTGCCGCGCATCCCTAAGACGGTCTTGTGCGTGTCGGCCCGGTTGAGCAGCCGCGCGAGGCCGAAGTCGGCGTCGTAGCAGAAGCCGAAGATCCTGACGACGTTGATGTCGTGCGTCCGTCCGATGGTGCCCACCTCTGCCATGAACTGCTCCTGCGAGGTCCTATCGTCGTGCCCCGGGTGGAGACGCTTCAGGGCGACCGTGAGGCCGTTGGGCAGCATGCCCTTGTAGACGGCGCCGAAGCCGCCAACGCCGAGCCGGGCAAAGTAGTTGTTGATGAAGCCCGATAGCTGCTGCGGGGTGAACCGGATGGGCTTCTCGTAGGCGATCTCCTTGAGGAACCTCTCCACGGTGGCGTCCCCAAGAGAAAGAAGCGCGATGCCGCCGCCGCCGTCCTCCTCCTCCCTCCGCGACCTTCTCGAGCGGGACGGTGCCAACGACGCGGTGGGCACGATGGTGTCGATGTTGTCCGGGTACACGGGGCGGTTCTCCAAGGACGCGGAGTTCCGCCGGGTGCTCCGAGAGAAGTGCGCGGCCTTCCTTGCGCCTGCGGGGGAGGCGGCTGCGGAGAAGCACGCCATGCTGCTGGCCGACCTCGAGCTGGCCATCGAGAGCATCGAGTGCCTCGCCAACGCCTCCCCGTCCCCGCGGGACTCCAAGATCCGCTTGCTGTGCAGCTCCATCTGCCTCATCAGCGTCGTCGCCGTGCTCCATGCGCCGCCAGGCCCCGCCGATTGCGGCGAGGGCAACGCCCGCGGGGTGCCCACCTCCCACCTCTCCGCGTGCGCGCAACTCTACCTTGTCGTCGTGTACAAGATGGAGAGCGACCCCCACCTCCTCCACTCAAGCTGACAGTGGGTCCCCTCAGACGCGCGGGGCCAGGATGATGTGGAATACGGGGGAAGTACACGGTACCGCGGGTCATGTATTGCCGGGACTGTGGTTTCAATCATAGGGACTGTATTGACGACGTATTTTCGTGTACCGGGACCGTATTGAAGCACTTCACAAGTACGAGGACTGAATTGAACAGCGCCAGCAAGTACCAGGACTAAACGCACAAATATCTCTAATATTATCATAAGGTAGCATCGGGATCAATGCTATTTATGTACACATCATTATTGAAGATCAAGAAATCTTATCATTTCATTAGAAATGATAGCTATTTTTTAATCCATATGGTACATGCAGTTAGAGCTATAAATAAGAACATAGCTCCATGCTCAGTACTTTTCAAATTGAAGGTAATCTTCCTAACGCCAATACAATAATAGTTGAAAAAAAATCACAGAACATTTATCTCCTAAGAGCATAGACCGTGACTACATGCTGAACCAAATGCCAATTTCCTGAATCAACATATCATTGAACATTCATGTCCGCTAACATCATAGCATGACCACACCAAGATATAGCGGTAGTGAATTAACTTATTTACACTGATTTTATATGGTATAGTAGTAAACTATATTATAGATAGATACATGGATAGATAGCTCCGTCCAGAGGCCTTGTCTTCCAAATTGCTTGCAGCAACCCACTTGTTTTAGCGTAAACACCTGGTGATGCAAACAGTGATATAAAAGAAATGATAGTAACATATAGTCGTTATGCGTCCAAAATAATAATGGTTCAGTAAAAACATCAAGATACATCACATCTCTTTGCACATATCACAATGGTCATACCAATCTATGTCATACCGTTCGTGTTTAAAAGTTATAACAAAACACAATAGAAGTACACTTGATCGGATCTCTTTGCACATATCACAATGGGCATACCAATCTATGTCCGGAGGCGAGGATGGTGACGACGCTGGTCGTGGATGGGTCAGAGTCAAGAATGGTCGAAGATAAAGTGTCATTTCTCCCTCTTCGATTCATCACTTCCTACTTGAAAAAAGAAACAGAGCATCATAGTTAAATAATAGCATAATACTTAGTAACCATCAGCACCTCACTTCCTACTTTAAGCAATGCTAGGTCATGGATTTTATAAAAACTAAATATATAAACATTGGTTACCAGGTCAAGGATCATGCACACAGAAATGATCCTCCGTGGAAACCGATACAAAACGACAGTTTCACTCATTTCATCCGAATAATGAACAATATACATTTATGCACGAAGAAACGGTTTTTTTTTGCTACCAACGGATTAATCAAAGTAAATAAAGCATTTTTTCAAGTAAGCACCAAAAAAACTTTGGATATACAGAATCAAACAATACGCATGGAACCATAAGATTTCCTGGGTACAACACACCCAAACAAAATTGGCTAATGAGAAGTTGCTTCCTATATTTTAAACGTGGGCACAAAAGAAACCATTCATCATACATTCTGAATCTGATTCCAATGTGCATAAGAAATGCATGCCTTGCCATCAATCAAATTATTTAGTCACATTAGTTCCTTTGAAAGAGCATATACATTTGAGTTAGTTTTAGCTATTCAATGCTTGAACAAATAGTGGTTAGCACTATTAATCGATACATAGCATAATCATAGCTTGAGTGCAAATTAAGTCTGCACGGACATAGTACTTTCAAAATCATTGTACATGCCAAATTGGTGAATGGTATTCAACACAAAGTTCGATACACGAATTGGTCAATGCAGGCATGAAAATAAGGTTTAGTGCTGCGATAACTTACGTGACATAGCCATTTTTGTCGATATCTGCAGCGAGAAACTCTGACACGGTCATGTCTCTGGACAGCACCCAGTTGGCCATTGCACGGTGCCTCTTGTCAATCCTCATCTCCTCCAAGTAGAGGAATGCCCGTGCCACGGCTAGCGTGGATACAAGAAGCCATGCAGAGGCAAAAAGGCGTCCATGTAGTGTCCTGAAGGCATGATCGCCATACCCGACCGTGGTCACCGACATCACTGCAAGGTAAACGGCATCAAGCCATCCCATGCTCTCCACCTTCCTGAGCACGGTGGCCCCAACGCCGACGCAGATGGCCACCACACCAAGGGCGAGGGGCGACCTTCATGCGGACGCGCATTCGGCCCTTCTTGATGTCAAAGATGTAGTTGTGCCTGTGCTTGCGTGTAGAGCGGGGGTTCTTGATTGCGGTGATGAGGAGGTTCTCCTGGAGGTCGAGCACATAGGACACCATGCCGGAGAGTAGGATGTCTCCGAAGCCGAAGCCGATGAGGACGAAGGATATGGCGAAGAGCTTGGCGGCAGGGCTGGCCGGGGTGATGTCCCCGTAGCCGATTGTGAGAGCGTGACGATGCTGAAGTAGAGGGCGTCGACGATGGGGTGGGTGGGCCCGGCGGAGGAGGTGAAGTTGGCCGGGAAGGCAGCCTAGAAAGTGCCGCCGAGGGCGAGGTAGGGGAGCAAGAAGAGGAAGGCGTGCAGCATGATGGCCGGCCTCCGCGGCGGCGGTGGCGGGTTGTGGTGGTCGGCCTCGGCGGAGGCGGCGAGGACGGCGCGCTGAGCGGCGCCATGGGGGCGCGATGCGGGAGTGGAGGAGGTTGGTGCGGGCGCTGATGAAATTGAAGAGCGAGGGCATGGTGGGCTGGGGTGGGGCCTCCTCGTCGGAGGGTGGGGAGGAGGAGCAGGACGGGTGGTTGTAGTCGCGGAACGAGTCCGCGTGGCCGACGGAGATGCGGCAGTAGTGGTGGTGCCCCGGCGGCGGGGGAGGGGGAGGGGGCGGCGGCGGGTGGTGGGGCCTGAAGATGAGGCGGTCCTTGTAGGAGGAGGCCAGTGAGGGGGGCGGCACGGCGTCGAAGTTGAAGACCGGCGCGTGCTCCGGCAGCGGGTGGAGCGGCTGCGGCGCCGTGGTGGGGAGTAGCGGGTCCGTGTCCATGGCCGGAGACCACCGACCGGGGCCGGGCGGGGGTTTTCTTGGTTGGATTCTCGATGAATACTCTCGGGGATTCCTTGATGCGACCCGAGATTCGTCGGGATTTTGAGCGAGGCGCGACTCGGGTTCTTATCCTTGGGGTCGCCGGTGGGGATGAGGTGATTGAAGGTCGAAGAAGGAGGAGGAGGGACGCCCCCACAGCCTCGCCTCGCCGGCGAGAAGGCCCGCGCGGGACGTGGCAGGAGGTGGCGGCGGGATGGGATCGGTGGTGACGGAGGTGTAGTTGGGTTTCTCTTTCTCTGCTACGTACCGTTTCTGGCTGACTTGGGGACTGCGGGTTAATTACCCAAAACGACAGGGACGTTTTTGCAAAAATGCCACGACGGACGACAGAAGCGCTCCACGCTTTATTATTAGGGGAGATACTAGTACAAATGCCCGTGCGTTGCACCGGACGAAAAAAATCCATGTGTTGCAACAAGTAACAAAATTATGTATTCGTCACTTATCAAATGGAAGAGAATATTTTTCATTATGAACTAATTAATGTATATTTTAAAATATATCTATAGACATCGTATATAATTTATAAGGCAAATCTTTAAAAGGTTTTATATTTAGAAACAGAAAGAGTAGATTGAAATAGACATATAGACATATAGTGAGATATCAAATCACCGGTCTTTACTGTTATTCAATCTACTTCATGTAATGAAGGAAACAACACAACACATCAAGTAGTTCTTAGCACCCTCACATTCAGATCCATTACCAACAGAACAATATCCCGCAGAAATATACCGCAGAAACATCGGAAGTAGAACTACCAGTACGCAAAGAAACTTTGATGTATTAATGTAAACACGTATATCTCGCAAATCTGTCCATTCTACACACCCATTGTGACAGAAGCACAACAATGAAGAATGTAAACCAGTTTCATGGAACCATTACATGTCAGGTTTCTCTTATGATAAGCTTAACAACCCAGCTTTGTGTTTGAGCTATATACTACCAAAGTTCTGGTATGTGATTACCTATTAATTCCAAGATAAACACATGAACGGACTAAAACATTCCGAGGCAGGTTTGAAATTTCTAGCACATGGTAAGCTAATACTTCCAGGTTTTGTTCTAATAGTTTGGCCAACAAAAAATTCAGGCACTGAAAATTGCAACCTCGGGTGGAGCATGACCGCGTTTCGGCGAAGTGCCGGCATCTGGGTTCCAGCTTAGTAAAATGTCGGCAACGTGGTGTTACTTTCAACAGGATCTTTGCACATAAAAATTGCATTTTCTCCATCGTTCAGTGCCTCCCCAAACCGCTTCTGTGAAAGGTGCTACAAAAATCCTCATGTTTCTCTTTTCTTCAGTCTCCACCCGAGTTCCACCACCACAATTCCTTGCCTTTTATTCTGCCAATCATTCTCAAGTCTCAACTGATTATTTCCTCGCTCGATCTCCTACAGCCGCATAGGAGGAAGTAGGACAGAGGAGCTTTACCTCCACCTAAAAACTTAACATTCATCTCCATCCCCACCGCTCTCTCTGCTATCAAAAGCAAAAAATACAAACTACACCGCTCCTCTCTTCCGTTCTGTTGCTCCATCTGCTTTCTCGTTCCTATCCACAAAACATTAAGAATTCTTTACAAAACAGAATGCAGAGGAATAAGAGAATACATGATCAGTACAAGTTATTCCTTGCATGGCACCACTGACAACATGTTGAGCGGCAACATCATATACCTGTTGTGTTGCCGTAGTTGGTCCAAACACACTATCTGGTTGCAAATTTCACATTAGCCACTTAGAAGAGAAATTTGAAATTGAAAACAGAGTTTGCTGTTACTTAATGAATGCGACAACGATTTTAAGCAGAAACATTTGGTAATTCCATTGAACAATCTGCCTACACAATTATATATCAACATTTCTGTATAATTTATCGACTGTGTTACAATATTACTCAGCATATGTGCAGAAGACCAGAATCGTGGCATTGTTCAGAAGGTAGCAGTTATGCTTCCGTTACTACTTCGGGACCTCAAGCAATCCACTCATCCTCCAACACTTCAAATTTAGTGAGTCTCACCATCAATCACTCGGCTTTACATACCGTAGGCATAAGCGATGTTGGGATTGTGCTCGCTACGCACGACAGTCTCGCCGTCCACGTACCACGCGATCTCCTCCCCCTGCCGAATCTCCTGCGAGCTTCCACACACACACACACACACACAGAAACACAGATTTCGTTCCACCACTCCCCTCCCCTCCCCTGCTCCGGCGACCGATCGGCCGGCCAAGAAGCCCATCGCCTACCCCTCAAGCCGGATCCGCCATAGCGCTGTACCACCGCGCGGCCTCCGCTATCCGGCAGCGCGGGGCCCCGCCCATGCTCCCGGCGTGGGCCATGGCGTCGCTCCTCGGCCACGTCGAGCCGGCGCCCAAGGACCCCATCCTCGGCGTCACCGAGGCCTTCCTCGCCGACCCCTCCCCCGACAAAGTCAAAGTCGGCGTCGTGTGTCCTCTCTCTCTCAGGACGGGAATGGATAAGCCTGGGAGGGGGTTTACGTAAATGAGCGAAACATTTTTTATAACTTAAAAACATACCGCGGGTTGAATACCGGAAAAGCAAGGGGTGTTTCTGAATGACCGACGACGTACGAAAGAAGCACTGCGTGTTTTATTATTAACTAGTAAATGTTCCCGTGCGTTGCATCGGGTTAGATAGTCAATTTTTGGATCATGATTTTTGTATTTGAAAAGCCCGTGCCTCCCTTCCCCTCCTCTCACGCCCCCCGTCAAAATCTACTTAAACTCCGCACCGTCAATGAAGTGCTAGTAGATATGTAAACATACAACAATCTATTATAGCAACTAATACCTATAATATCTTATAGTAGGAATATTATGGTAGGGGGAGTGGGATTCAGGAGAGCGACGAACAGGGGAGATAGCTTGAGACAAGTAGGAGGCGCTCGCTGTCGAGGAGGCTCGACACCGTCGTCGGCGGGGCTGTCGGATGGATGTCGACGGGCAGCTCATCCCTTCTCCGTGCATGGTCAACGAGCAGTTGCGGCTTTATTAATTTTTTAAGAAAACATGACTGTATTCGTATATAAAAACAGACACACGGACATATGAAAACGAAATGATCAAAAGAGTTGCTGATAAATATAATGAATTGTGCAATGCCTATATTTTTTCTCTGACTCACAATTCCTCCCATCCTTACATTCCGTAATAATTTCTTGTATCAATCCTCCCTTTAATAGGGGGCAATTCATTTTATAGCCCGTAATTTTCTTTCACGCGAGACTATGCAACATCATGCACCTTCTAGCCAGTTTGTTACCTTGATTACTCGTGGATATATTTAAACCGATCTGATTAAATATACGGGAAGATGTGGTACTATTTTATTTTTTGTGCTATATGCCGGTCAGAACATTTTGTCAAGTAGATAATGATAAGTTAGCAGAAATCCAGGTTTAACTTGCTTACTCAAGCAAGATATAACAAAATAAAAGGAAGGAGAAATATTCCCGTGTGGCAGAAGAAAGACATTATGGAGTTCAACATCACCATGATATTATCATAGGGCAGCATCAGGTTCAATGCTATTTATGTACACATCATTATTGAAGATCAAGAAATCTTATCATTTCATTAGAAATGATAGCTATTTTTTATCCATATGGTACATGCATTTAGAGCTATAAATAAGAACATAGCTCCATGCTCAGTACTTTTCACATTGAAGGTAATCTTCATAATGCCAATACAATAATAGTTGAAGAAAAATCATAGGACATTTATCTCCTAAGAGCATAGACCGTGACTACATGCTGAACCAAATGCCAATTTCCTGAATCAACATATAACTGAACATTCATGTCCGCTAACATCACACTAGTGGGGACAGGGCCTATAGACCCGCGTCTCGGCCCTGTTCCAAGCCGGGACCAAAGGTGCTCCACGTGGGCGCCTCGGAGCGCCCTCAGGGGCAGGCCCTTTAGTCCCGGGTCTTAACACGGACCGGGACTAAAGAGTTTCTGCATATTTTGTTTATTTTAGGGTTTTAGGGTTTTAGGGTTTAGGTGTTCGGGAGATTAACGTGATGCCTCGTTTGGTGTTCGGAAATTAGTTTTCATATAATTCTAAATATACATGTTTATGCATATATATATATATATATATAAGATTAACTTATCTTACAAGCGAGCATATATATACAATTATATGGAGATCTGAATTATCGGGACTAGAGCCCGTCTATTCGATTACATGGACCAACATCATTAATGGCCCCTAGCTACACTAAATCGTCCTTTGTCATCTATAGCTTCCGTCCTCAGAAAGGTCGCAAGCTTCTCTGCAACAGCAATCACGCGTTTCTCTGGTAGGTACTTCTCCCTCATGGCCGTGTACTATATAAGAAGAGGAGATGAATATGAATATCAATCATGATAACAAAGAACGACGGGTAAAAATAGAGGTGTGAATGTTCATTGCTTACGTCGTATCTGTAATCCTTGTGCTCAGAGGTAAACGTGCGAATGGTTTCGCAAACATAGTATCCGCATAGATGCGTCCCCCGTGGCTGGTGGTCACACTTTACGAGAATAGAATATATATAATCAAAATAATAATCTAGCATCATAAATGTATTGAAAATAGAAGTATATCATACTACTACTTACCTGAGCCGCTCTAAAGGTCAGCTTCTCATGCTCGATACCGGGAGTCACGCACTTGAACCGCTTTCAAACCCTGCCCGACAAGGAAAATGATTTGCTAAGTTTTTCATTAACTGATATATCAGAAAATCATCGAAAGAGACCGATAGAGCGCAAGAACGATTGAAATTACCCTTGGAGCATGTCCTGCAGGCTTTGGAACTGTTCCAAGGGTCTCGATAATGGGTCTAAGGCATCAACTCTTCCCTTATCAATTTGAATGTCCAACAGAATCCAATGGTAGCTGCACATGTATATATATATGTGTCAGTAACTTATCAATTACACTTATAAGTGAATGGACACAACAGAGTAAAGACCCTCACTTGAAGTTGTATGGAAACAGTATGTGGTCATAGAAATTTTGATCTGTTAGAAACCTTAGAAGGTTTTCCTCCGTCTCCTTGGGTTTATCTGTTAGTGTCGCTATATGTATTTTAGCTGGGTCAATAAACCCAATATTTAGGATGTTCCTACTTTCACATTCCAGAATCTTCATTCTGCATAATAGAGTACAATTTATATGTAGACAATGAATTGAAATAACTAAACAAGTTATATGTAGATAACGAATTGAAAAACTTACAAACAATAGCAACTCATAAGCGATTTGTCGAGGGCGTCGGCATTGTACATCTGGAAGAGTTCATCAAAGTCGATATGGATTTCTTCGGGGCGGCTGTAGTACTCCCGTGGGACACACGCCACGATCATCGTCCTCCCATTCTTTGATTCACTTAAGTACCATGTATGCAAGTAACGCATATTTGTTGGGAGATCATCTTTGCTGACCAAAGGCGCTCCCATGACAAACTTGGCTTAGGGGCTACCACAGCCTTGGGTAACCTGTCGTCCTGGGAAGCCAGAACGTCTTCAACCGGGATACCCCATTCATCCGCCCACTTCTTTGCTAATTCCAAATCTTGCCCCTGCACCAGAGAAGGAACATTCTCGGGTAACACCCTGAGGGGTGGGATCGACTGTTTGGCCTGTTGTCCAAGCTGAGGAACGTCTGACCTTTTTTTGCTTGTAGTTGAACTTGATTAGCTCCTACTTGCACTTGCACGTGATCTGCTCTTTTTCCCTTCCTTCTGCAATGTGCGTGTATAGTCATCAGGCTTATGGTGTAAGTCATACTGTGATGGAAGGGTCGTGAAGTATTTTGCATATAGTCATCAGGCCTAAAGGCGACGTGGTCGGGCCTTTAGTCCCGGCCCAGATGGAGGCCGAGACTAAAGGGTCTAGGCCAAAGGCCCGTTTTCCACTAGTGTCATAGCATGACCACACCAAGATATATTGGTAATGAATTAACTTATTTACACTGATTTTATATGGTATAGTAGTAAACTATATTATAGATAGATACATGGATAGATAGCTCCGTCCAGAGGCCTTGTCTTCCAAATTGCTTGCAGCAACCCACTTGTTTTAGCGTAAACACCTGGTGATGCAAAAAGTGATATAAAAGAAATGATAGTAACATATAGTCGTTATGCGCCCAAAATAATAATGGTTCAGTAAAAACATCAAGATACATCACATCTCTTTGCACATATCACAATGGTCATACCAACCTATGGCATACCGTGCGTGTTTAAAAGTTATAACAAAGCATAATAGAAGTACACTTGATCACATCTCTTTGCACATATCACAATGGGCATACCAATCTATGTCCGGAGGCGAGGATGGTGACGGCGCTGGTCGTGGATGGGTCAGAGTCAAGAATGGTCGAAGATAAAGTGTCATTTCTCCCTCTTCGATTCATCACTTCCTACTTGAAAAAAGAAACAGAGCATCATAGTAAAATAATAACATAATACTTAGTAACCATCAGCACCTCACTTCCTACTTTAAGCAATGCTAGGTCATGGATTTTATAAAACTAAATATATAAACATTGGTTACCAAGTCATGGATCATGCACAGAGAAATGATCCTCCCTGGAAACGGATACAAAACGACAGTTTCATTCATTTCATCCGAATAATGAACATTATACATTTATGCACAAAGAAACAGTTTTTTTGGCTACCAACGGATTAATCGAAGTAAATAAAGCATTTTTTCGAGTAAGCACCAAAAAAAATTTGGATATAAACAATCAAACAGTACACATGGAACCATAAGATTTGCTGGGTACAACACACCCAAAAAAATTGGCTAATGAGAAGTTGCTTCCTATATTTTAAACGTGGGCACAAAAGAAACCGTTCATCATACATTCTGAATCTGATTTCAATGTGCATAAGAAATGCATGCCGTGCCATCAATCAAATTATTTAGTCACATTAGTTCCTTTGAAAGAGCATACACATTTGAGTTAGTTTTAGCTATTCAATGCTTGAACAAATAGTGGTTAGCACTATTAATCGATACATAACATAATCATAGCTTGAGTGCAAATTAAGTCTGCAGGGACATAGTACTTTCAAAATCGTTGTACATGCCAAATTGGTGAATGGTATTCAACACAAAGTTCGATACACGAATTGGTCAATGCAGGCATGAAAATAAGGTTTAGTGCTGCGAAAACTTACGTGACATAGCCATTGTTGTCGATATCTGCAGCGAGAAACTCTGACACGGTCATGTCTCTGGACAGCACCTAGTTGGCCATTGCACGGTGCCTCTTTTCGATCCTCATCTCCGCCAAATAGAGGAATGCCCGTGCCACAGCTAGCGTGGACACAAGAAGCCATGCAGAGGCAAAAAGGCGTCCATGCAGTGTCCTGAAGGCGTGATCGCCATACCCGACCGTGTTCACCGACATCACTGCAAGGTAAACGACATCATGCCAGCCCATGCTCTCCACCTTCCTGAGCACGGTGGGCCCAACGCCGATGCAGATGGCCACCACACCAATGTCGGGACCCCGATCCTAAGCCATAGGAATCCAGCCTGTAACACATCGCGTCCCTTTGTGGTCTCATGCACGGTTAACTCCACGGCTGCATCCTTACCTTAGCCGGGACCGTTTGCGTCTTTTGACTCACGTATGCGATAGTGTCGCTAGCATTCCAATGTCAAAGAACCCGGATCGACATGACTAGTCATAAACCAAAGTGGCAGTTCCGCACAAGGACAGGCATACATGACCCAACAAAGCAGGTGTCGGTCATCAACGAACGTAGACGAGTCGTAGCAAGCTACAAGGACTCCATTATGTCGCGTGACATTTCCCCAATGGGGACAGACACAGCAGCTAAGAAGGACACATGCCGGTCAACCAATGTGTCCGGAGCAGTAGCGAACTACCAAGGCTCGTTGGATCACAAAGGGGCATTTCCTTGTAAGGAGTGCTACTAAAGTCCACGACTAGGTATTCGAACCCCATACATATCCAGTAAGACACACGTACGCATGGCATACCGATATGTATAGATACATCGATGGCATCACAACATAACCATAAACATACAAGCTTTATTTCAGAGGCTCGGAAGAGCCACACACATAATATTACACATTAAGGGTCTCACGACCCATAATAGCAGTCATACAATACAAGCCAGCGGAAGAGTTATAAACTGTCTGGGTACAGACAGTGCAACTAGAAGGCACATGGCCTGACTATACTACAGAGCCGACGTAGGGCCAGATCGTAGCTGGGACACCAGCTACTCGTCGTCGTCGATGTCTACGAAGAACCCTCCATTAGGGTCATTAGCAACCTCTGCAACATTTATTAAGCAAACATGAGTACGAAGGTACTCAGCAAGACTTTAGGATGACTAACTACTCATGCAAGGTATCAAGAAGGTATTGTGGGGTCTCATGCGGAAAGCCAGCGTTTGACTCGTGGCTAGACAACTTGCTTTTTGAAATTAGTTTTGACAACTTGATTTCTCGCACACGAGTCCACTAACACCACAACAATACACTATCGTGGAATCATTCCGTCTCCATACGGAAATGCCGTCCACGACACTCACGCTTATCTTGACAATTTTATGAGTAGCCATTGAAATTATCTATGAACAACATATGTCTCCAAGTAGTCCATATCCGCGGACGCGGCTATTCGAATAGATCATAACCCTGTAGGGGTGTACTTCATCACACACGCTCTCACCACTTATCGCCATGTGCACGTCATGCACCTCGGCAACCTTCAAGCGGAAGCCCGGCGAGGGAGTCAGCCACGACCGTTAACCACACTAGTACCTAGTCCAGGTTTATCGCCTATCTGAGAGTAACCCGTACGGAAGTCCGGCCGAGGTTTCCGCCACGGCCTCAAACGATGTGCGCAGGGTTCCCAAGCCCACCATTCGGGTGCCACTTGGTACACCGTGCCACTGTCTACCGCATCACGGTCCACCTCTCAGGTCAGCACCATGCACGGCCTCCAGCATTACTATAAACACCAGAAACTACTTGCAACTCCTGGACCGAGTACTACGCGATTAATAGGCCGAGCGGGGTCATATTTCAGGGCCCAGCATGTGGTAGTATCTAGTCTTGGATTACATACACGGAACTCAGTTCCTAAGGACGGTTCCAATGAAACAACCCGCCATGTACTCCTACACAGCCTTTCACCGGTACCTTTACCAAATCAAGTTCAACACACGACCTTTGCTTACCGAATACATTCCACATTTCTGTTCATCTCCCAGATGACAGACCATACACAACTCTAAGCATAGCATGCATAGCAGGGTAAGGCACATCATAGCTCAAGCAACTACCAGGTATGCTAGGTTGCAAGGTTCGGCTATTTACTGTGACAAGGTTAAGTCATGCAAAGGAAGTGGGTCCAACTATTGTGGCAAAAGCAGTTGAAGCATTTGATCCTAATGCAATAAATAGGTGCAGAAGCAAGAACATGGGATTTATCGGGATGATCAAAAGGGGTGCTTGCCTTGTTGCTCAGAGGAGGAACGATATCCGTCGGGCGGATATTCGGTGGAATCCGGGGGTGCGGAGCCTACCGAAATAAACGGCAACATTCAATAATAATCATATGCAATCAACATGATGCATGAGCATGGCATGAGAATGCAAAGTGATAAGTTATTATAATAAAGATGTTTTAGGTTTAGAGTTGATTTGAATCACATTCGAATAGCAATTCAAACGGGTATTCCCGGATACCGGTTTAATTGATTCGACCTGATGCCCAGATCAACCTAATGTTAACATGCATGAAATGTCATGTTATGGTATTGATTTACATCTAGGGCAGTGTGTGATCATTGCATTTATAATGAAATTTGGATATTTTGCAAATTCCATTTATAAAGTGATTAAAAGAATTGAATTAATCCTTATTTCACAATTTAGGGTTCTGTAACTTTTTCAAACATAGTTGAAAATAGCATAATCAGAATCCTTGAATTTTTCTGATACTTTTTCATATATAAATTATTTTCATTGGAGTTACAGATTAATTTCTATGATTTTTGCAATTTTTAGCAATTTCCTGAATTATTTTTATACTGGAAATTCCATTTATTGCATCAGGCTGACGTCAGCAGGTCAGCCGACCTGTGCAGGTCAAACCTGACAGGGGGGCCCCACTGGTCAGCCTCTCTGGGACTAATCCCGCGCTGACCAGCCCCTAATTGGGGTTTGACCATGCGTGGGGCCCTCTGTCAGCGACTCAGAGGAGGGCGATTAGGCCCTAATGGCCGGCCACGTCGACGGCCACCGGAGGGTGGTCGCCGGCGACCAAACCCGCGGCAGAGGGCTCGCCGGAGGCGACCTAGACGGCGCTGCACCGCACGAAAACGCACGCGGTTAGCAGCTAAAGCAAGCTCGCGAAGCGGCCGATCTGGCAGGACCAACTTGGAGGCTAGGGTCGCCGGAAGAGGCGTCGGCGACGAGCCGGAGCGGCGGCCGAAGCTCGGGCGTCGTCGGGGGCTTGAATCAGAGGGATCCACGCTTATATCTTAGCTGCTATGGCATCTACACGTCGTCCTGGAGCTGCTGGTGCTCTCGGGAGGACGAGCTGGACATCGGAAGGCTACCGGCGACGAGCGGCAGCGGCGGTGCTCGTCGGGCTCCGGTGAAACTAGGGCTAGAGGAGGGGATCGACGGGGAAAGCTTAGGGAAAACCACCGCATGCTCACAGGGAGAGTAGCGCAGGGCTCAGGCGGCTCGGGGGAGGCCTGGGGGCGACGAATCGACGGGAGAGGTCCGGCGGCCAGAGGAGGAAGACGACGGCGTTGCGGGCGTTGCAGGGCTCGAGGGGACTTCGGCTTCTGCAGAGACGACCAGGGCGACGAGGCGGAGCTAATGGCGTGCTCGCGGAGGAGATCCTATGGCCAGGGGCATGGCCAGCTCGAGCTCGAGCTCGGCTCTAATGGCGGCAGCAGGGAGGGGGAGGAGATCCGGGCGGAGGGGAAGAACCGATGCGGGGAATGGATAGGGGAGGCTCTGGGGAGCTTATCCCCGCCGTCGCCTGCGCGAACCGGCGGCCAGGCAGGCACGCAGGTGCGTGGCCGCGCCGGAGGAGGCGGCGGCCACCTCCTGCTGCCTACTGGCGCGGGGAAGGGGACGAGCGGCGAGGTGGGCTGGGCCTGGCATGGGCGTTAGGTAAGTCTTTTCCTTTTTCTTCTGCTTTTGTTTTTTTTCTGTTTTGCTATTAATTGCTTTGCTAATTATTTCAGCTCCAAAACAAAAAGTAAAAACTATTTTAAACCTCCTGAAATATTTGTTATAATAACCCCACTCATTTCCAAGACTTTCAACATTTTTGGAAAATTATAGTTTCTGATTTCAAATTTTAAAATTTGAAACCAGTGGCTTTTGCATTTATTTAAAATGCTTAAAGTGTCAAGAAAATAGTTTTCTCCAATGCTCAGTTACTTTCATGATTTATCAGAAAGTTTCAACATTTCTTGAGGCCATTTTGGGTTCATTGATTTTGAACTAGTTGAATTTTCCTTTAATTGAAAGGGTGGCTAGGGTTTAGAGTTTTTCCTTTGCCACTTTGTTGTTTTTGTTGAAACTTCTTAGATGCAAATGCAAAGAAGACATGAGCACAATGCTATCTAGCTTAAGGTTTAGGGATGTGACAACTCACCCCCACTCAAAAGAATCTCGTCCCGAGATTTAGAAGTCGTTGGGAATAACGCAGGATATTCAAGTCGGAGACGATCCTCTCTTTCCCAAGTTGCCTCCTTTTCAGAATGATTTGACCATTGAACTTTAAGAAACTTGAGGTTTCGACGTCAAGTGGTACGCTCAGCTTGATCAAGAATACGCACGGGGTATTCTCGGTAAGAAAGGTTATCTTGCAGATCAAGCGTTTCGTGGTCCACTTCACGGATAGGATCCGAAAAGCAACGCCTGAGTTGCGAGACGTGGAAAACATCATGAACTTTGGAAAGATGCGGAGGAAGTTCCAACTAGTAGGCAACTTCTCCTCGTTTGGCAAGAATGCGAAAAGGTCCAATGTAACGAGGAGCCAACTTGCCCTTGATACCGAAACGATGGGTACCCTTCAAAGGTGTAACCCGAAGGTAAGCCTTCTCGTCAACTTCAAAGGTCACAGCCTTATGATGACGATCATATTGGCTCTTTTGACGAGACTGGGCTGTTTTCAACTTTTCACGAATAATGCGAACCTGCTCTTCTGCATCCTGGATCATGTCCGGGCCAAAGAGTTGCCTCTCTCCGGTTTCTGACCAATTAAGAGGTGTTCGACATCTTCGTCCATAGAGAACTTCAAAAGGGGCTTTGCCCAAGCTTGATTGATAACTATTGTTATAAGCGAATTCGGCGAATGGAAGGCACTTCTCCCAATTCATACCGAACGAAATAACACAAGATCGGAGCATATCTTCTAGGATTTGATTCACTCTTTCTACTTGACCACTTGATTGGGGATGGAAAGGAGAGCTAAAAGATAAGTGAGTCCCCATGGCATTCTGAAAACTTTCCCAGAAACGAGAAGTAAAGATACTTCCACGGTCCGAGTTAATTTCCAGGGGAACACCATGAAGAGACACTATTCGAGAGATATATAACTCTGCTAGCTGGCTAGCTGTTATACTCTCACGATAAGGAAGAAAATGAGCCACTTTGGAAAGACGGTCAATGACCACAAAGATGGCATTATTTCCTTTCTTGGTCTTGGGAAATCCGGTAATGAAATCCATGCTAACTTTATCCCATTTCCATTCAGTAATAGCTAAAGGTTGAAGGGTGCCAGCAGGCCTTTGATGTTCTGCCTTAACTCGACGACAAACGTCGCAGTTAGCAACGAACTCAGCAATTTCTCTCTTCATCCTAGTCCACCAGAACCTCTGGCGTAGGTCCTGATACATCTTAGTACTACCGGGATGAATGGTGAGAGGAGAATCATGAGCCTCCTTAAGGATTAACTGCCTTAGATGTGGGTTCTTAGGAACCACTAAACGATTCTGGAAGAACACCACACCTTGATCATTCATGGAAAATTCTTTAGCGTTTCCGCTAAAAATATTCTCCTTGATCCGTGATATACCCTTGTCACGCTTTTGGCCAGCTATAATATGATCCTTAAGAGTAGGCTTCGCCACCAGGGTAGAAAGGGATCCTTGAGGAACAATGTGAAGATTCAACTTTCGAAAGTCCTCATGGAGAAGTGGTTGACCTTGTTGTAGCATCAGATTGTTACAATAAGATTTACGACTTAGTGCATCGGCCATAACATTGGCCTTCCCCGGGGTGTAAGTTATCCCTAAGTCGTAATCCGAGATCAACTCAACCCACCGTCTTTGCCTGAGATTCAAATCCGGCTGGGTGAAGATATATTTCAGACTTTGGTGATCAGTGAATATTTCGCAATGATTACCCAGAAGGTAATGTCGCCAGGTTTTTAGTGCATGGACCACAGCTGCAAGCTCAAGGTCATGTGTGGGATAATTATCCTCATGTGGACGCAACTGTCGAGATGCGTATGCGATCACATGACGATCTTGCATGAGAATGCAACCTAATCCTTGTCACGAGGCGTCGCAATAGATAACAAAGTCCTTAGAAAAATCTGGTGGTAGCAACACAGGTGCGGAGGTCAGGCGTCTTTTCAGTTCCTGAAAACTATGCTCACACTATGGTGTCCACTCGAACTTTTTATCCTTCTTGAGGAGTTCAGTCAGAGGCTTTGCAACCTTGGAGAAACTCTCGACGAAGCGGCGACAATAGCTCGCTAGACCAAGAAAACTCCTAACTTGCTTAACCGATTCAGGTTGAGTCCAATCAAGGACAGCTTGAACTCTCTCGGCATTGACAGCAATACCCTTACCAGAGATTACGTGGCCTAGATAGGTCACTTCTGGTAACCAGAATTCACATTTTGAAAATTTGGCATAAAGGCGATGCTCTCGAAGTTTCATTAATACCAGCCTTGGATGCTCGGCATGTTCTTGTTCATTCTTGGAGTAGATGAGAATATCATCGAGGTATACTACGACGAATTTATCCAAATACTCCATAAAGATTGAATTCATCAGCCGAGAGAAGGTGGCTGGGGCATTGGTTAAACCGAAGGACATAACGGTGTACTCATATTGGCCATAACGAGTAACAAAGGCCGTTTTTGGAATGTCCCCGTTCTTAATCTTGATTTGATGGTATCCCAACCTCAAATCCATTTTGGAGAAGACTGAGGATCCAGCGAGCTGATCGTACAGATCGTTGATCCTGGGGAGCGGATACTTGTTCTTTATGGTGACCAGGTTAACTGGTCGGTAATCTACAACCATCTGATCCGTTCCGTCTTTCTTCTTGACGAAGAGGACGGGACAAGCCCAAGGAGAAGAGCTAGGACGAATGAAACCCTTGTTCAAGGCCTCATCTAATTGCTTTTTAAGTTCGGCTAGCTCCAGGGGTGCCATCTTATAAGGTCTTCTGGCTATTGGGACAGTTCCCGGAACAAGATCTATCACAAACTCTACATCTCTGTCAGGTGGAATTCCTGGCAGTTCCTCTGGAAAAACATCCGGGAAGTCACGGACTACCGGAATGTCTTCAAGTTCCGGAAGAGGGGTGGCATTTAGGGAATAGAGCTGGCATTTGGAAACTCGAGTAGATCCATTTACTATCTCACCCGAGGGATGGGTAAGCTGGACATTTCTAGAGTGAGTATCAATCTTGGCATAGTGAGCTGACATCCAGTCCATGCCCAAGATGATATTAATATCTGAAGATTTCAATGCTATCAATGAGGCTAGAAAAACTAGCCTGTCTACTAGAATTTCATTGTCATAGGTTATCCTAGAGGTTTGCCATTTACTACCAGGGGTTTGGACAACCAATGGGATTGGCATATCACAAAATGACATGTTATGCAACTGTGCATAACTTTCTGAAATGAAGGAATGAGAAGACCCAGTGTCAAAGAGAATGGACGCTGGGTGATGATTAACAAGAAGCGTACCCAGCATGACGTCGGGATCCTCTGCAGCTTCTTCTGCTGACACATAGTTCACACGGCCACGTGCAGGAGTTGGCTTCACATAAAACGCTTTGCCCGACTTGGCCTGCCCGACGGACTTTCCGGGTTGCTTGGCACCCACATTCTGAGGACACTCACGGGAATAATGCCCTGGTTCTCCACACTTGTAGCATATCACCTGGTTGGCACGTGGTGCAGCATTGCTAGCTGGACCACCATAAGTTTTTGCTGGAGGGTTGGCCTGATTCGTCTGAGGCGCCACGTAGGATGGCCTCGGAGTGTATCTTGGCGGCAGAGAACTGTTTGGAACCCACAGCCTGCGTTTTGGAAACGCGGAACCAGAAGACGAGCCAAAGTCACGGGAGTGCTTCCTTGTGGCTTCGAAGTCAGTATGACCAGTCTCCGCACTGATCGCTTTGTTGACCAGGGCTTGAAAGCTTGCACACTCATGGAGGCGCAGATCTCGACGGAGCTCAGGGCTCAGACCCTTACGGAATCTTGCTTGCTTCTTGGCGTCAGTAGACACCTCCTCTGTTGCATAGCGGGCGAGGTTACCAAACTCGCGGCTATAGGCATCCACAGACAACTTGCCCTGAGTGAAGGCACAGAACTCCTCTCTCTTTCTGTCCATCAGACCCTCTGGGATGTGGTGCAGACGAAAAGCTGCACTGAAGTCTGCCCATGTGGCCACTGGTTCAGCGGGACGCATAGCTTCAAAATTCTCCCACCACAGATTGGCGGGTCCCTCCAGGAAATACGTAGCAAAGGTCACCTTGTCGGCCTCAGACACATTCGCAGAGCGAATCTTGTGTGAAATGCTGCATAGCCAGTCATCAGCGTCGAGGGGATCGACGGAATGATGAAACTTTGGAGGATTCAGCTTCACAAAGTCATTTAGGGATACTGCAGCATTCCTAGGCTGTCGAGCCGTATTCTGCTCAATACGCTCTAGCAGTCGGTTGGTCTCCCTTTTGTTTCTTTCTGCCTCAAGCATCACTTCTACCAGAGAGGGTGGGTGAGGCAGGTCTTCCTGCGACGCTTGACTACCCTCACCTTGCTCATGAGCTGGGGCACGGTTCAACCTGGTGAACACCATCCTGACAAACAAACTCATAGCTTAGACCAATATCATATCATTACTAGCTATGGATTAAGAATGTACTGAACACACGGAATGCGGAAATAAATATCCGAACAACATGGTAACAAGCAACTGCTATATATACACCATGGTTCATACACACCCTTACATAGTTCAGTACAAACTTACTCGAGGAGCAAACTACTGAAATGGTGGAACTACTCATCAGAGGCTTACAAGCTTCCTATACATTATTTATCTAGGCCTCCGGAATTCGTTTCACATTACTACCATACTCCACAAGTCACACAGGACTGTGAACGTACGGCTACTACCATACTATCCTTCCGCTCACAGCTCAGGCATCCGCATAGAACATCTCATAGAGATTACCTCCATGACCTGGAAGCTCAACCTGCGGATCAGGAAACACTCTAGCCTGAGATCCCTGGGATCCATAAGGACACGGATGTGGCCTTGGTCCCCTGACTGGTGGTAAGAGGGGTCCCCGAAGAGGTGTGACTCCTCCTATAGCTGGCCAGTCAACGTGGGCCGGAAGATGGGTCCTAACAGGGTTCAGCATCTCCATCTCTCCATACCCTGTCTCGACTACCGGTGCCAGCTGCGTCAAAGCTGTCCACAGGCGGGCACGGGTAGCGTAAAGCTCCATGCGGAGAGCACGAGCATCCCTGTCTCTGTTCTCTAGCATCTCAACAGTGGACTGCAGAAGTGGGTCCTCCATAGAAGAATCAAAATAGACCCCACTGAGGTATCCCTCTTCACCAGACTGAGAG
Source organism: Hordeum vulgare subsp. vulgare (assembly GCF_904849725.1). Taxonomy (NCBI): domain Eukaryota; kingdom Viridiplantae; phylum Streptophyta; class Magnoliopsida; order Poales; family Poaceae; genus Hordeum; species Hordeum vulgare. The sequence continues at coordinate 379,918,352 of NC_058518.1, forward strand.
GCCGAAACATAGCAGAACTCTGAATTCTGTAGCAGTGCATGTCTCGCTCTCATAATAGTCAGCATTGAATAGGCAGCATCTTGTACTGCCATGTCAACAGTGACTCCCAACCCATAGGACCAATGCATTGGCTTCTCCGCTCCAGGGTAGTCTGGAAATACCCTAACAGTGCAGATGTACTGGCTCTGGTTGAAGTCTCGGTACTGTTCCTCCACTGTGTACTCGGGGTACCAGCGGTAACCGCACACCGACATCATCCTGACCAGCATGGCCGTATGACCCGGTACATCAATGCACCTGGTCAGACGTACCACCTGACGAGAAGGACGACCAGGCATCTGTAAATAGAGAGTAATGCGAAAAGCATTAGAGCTCTGAATGCAAAATTGGGCAGCATAACGGCTGTAAATGCTCAAAAACAAATTTTGAGACAACCCAAAAATGAAATAGCGTCACCACTCAACTATCAAGTTCAACTCTCTGATCATCAAACTTACTTCCTGCTTCCTAGGAATAAAAGAAACCCAATATCTCTCGACCCGCAGTCCTATAATCTACCGATCAAAAATCCGAGCCTAGGAGAAGATGAGTAACCTAGTCCTTAATTCCCGCAGAAAAGACGAGGATGACCAGAATAGAATACCTTGAGAAGAGAACAAGAGTGTTACGTTCCCTTCCACAAACAATTCCCTTATATATAACTAAAGCAATTCTAGACTCAACTTCGACCAGTTTGGCTTAGTAATCCTACAGTCAGTCAGGCTCTGATACCAACGCTGTCGGGACCCCGATCCTAAGCCATAGGAATCCAGCCTGTAACACATCGCGTCCCTTTGTGGTCTCACGCACGGTTAACTCCACGGCTGCAGCCTTACCTTAGCCGGGACCGTTCGCGTCTTTTGACTCACGTATGCGATAGTGTCGCTAGCATTCCAATGTCAAAGAACCCGGATCGACATGACTAGTCATAAACCAAAGTGGCAGTTCCGCACAAGGACAGGCATACATGACCCAACAAAGCAGGTGTCGGTCATCAACGAACGTAGACGAGTCGTAGCAAGCTACAAGGACTCCATTATGTCGCGTGACATTTCCCCAATGGGGACAGACACAGCAGCTAAGAAGGACACATGCCGGTCAACCAATGTGTCCGGAGCAGTAGCGAACTACCAAGGCTCGTTGGATCACAAAGGGGCATTTCCTTGTAAGGAGTGCTACTAAAGTCCACGACTAGGTATTCGAACCCCATACATATCCAGTAAGACACACGTACGCATGGCATACCGATATGTATAGATACATCGATGGCATCACAACATAACCATAAACATACAAGCTTTATTTCAGAGGCTCGGAAGAGCCACACACATAATATTACACATTAAGGGTCTCACGACCCATAATAGCAGTCATACAATACAAGCCAGCGGAAGAGTTATAAACTGTCTGGGTACAGACAGTGCAACTAGAAGGCACATGGCCTGACTATACTACAGAGCCGACGTAGGGCCAGATCGTAGCTGGGACACCAGCTACTCGTCGTCGTCGATGTCTACGAAGAACCCTCCATTAGGGTCATTAGCAACCTCTGCAACATTTATTAAGCAAACATGAGTACGAAGGTACTCAGCAAGACTTTAGGATGACTAACTACTCATGCAAGGTATCAAGAAGGTATTGTGGGGTCTCATGCGGAAAGCCAGCGTTTGACTCGTGGCTAGACAACTTGCTTTTTGAAATTAGTTTTGACAACTTGATTTCTCGCACACGAGTCCACTAACACCACAACAATACACTATCGTGGAATCATTCCGTCTCCATACGGAAATGCCGTCCACGACACTCACGCTTATCTTGAAAATTTTATGAGTAGCCATTGAAATTATCTATGAACAACATATGTCTCCAAGTAGTCCATATCCGCGGACGCGGCTATTCGAATAGATCATAACCCTGCAGGGGTGTACTTCGTCACACACGCTCCCGCCACTTATCGCCATGTGCACGTCATGCACCTCGACAACCTTCAAGCGGAAGCCCAGCGAGGGAGTCGGCCACGACCGTTAACCACACTAGTACCTAGTCCAGGTTTATCGCCTATCTGAGAGTAACCCGTACGGAAGTCCGGCCGAGGTTTCCGCCACGGCCTCAAACGATGTGCGCAGGGTTCCCAAGCCCACCATCCGGGTGCCACTTGGTACACCGTGCCACTGCCTACCGCATCACGGTCCACCTCTCAGGTCAGCACCATGCACGGCCTCCAGCATTACTATAAACACCAGAAACTACTTGCAACTCCTGGACCGAGTACTACGCGATTAATAGGCCGAGCGGGGTCATATTTCAGGGCCCAGCATGTGGTAGTATCTAGTCTTGGATTACATACACGGAACTCAGTTCCAAAGGACGGTTCCAATGAAACAACCCGCCATGTACTCCTACACAGCCTTTCACCGGTACCTTTACCAAATCAAGTTCAACACACGACCTTTGCTTACCGAACACATTCCACATTTCTGTTCATCTCCCAGATGACAGACCATACACAACTCTAAGCATAGCATGCATAGCAGGGTAAGGCACATCATAGCTCAAGCAACTACCAGGTATGCTAGGTTGCAAGGTTCGGCTATTTACTGTGACAAGGTTAAGTCATGCAAAGGAAGTGGGTCCAACTATTGTGGCAAAAGCAGTTGAAGCATTTGATCCTAATGCAATAAATAGGTGCAGAAGCAAGAACATGGGATTTATCGGGATGATCAAAAGGGGTGCTTGCCTTGTTTCTCAGAGGAGGAACGATATTCGTCGGGCGGATATTCGGTGGAATCCGGGGGTGCGTAGCCTACCGAAATAAACGGCAACATTCAATAATAATCATATGCAATCAACATGATGCATGAGCATGGCATGAGAATGCAAAGTGATAAGTTATTATAATCAAGATGTTTTAGGTTTAGAGTTGATTTGAATCACATTCGAATAGCAATTCAAACGGGTATTCCCGGATACCGGTTTAATTGATTCGACCTGATGCTCAGATCAACCTAATGTTAACATGCATGAAATGTCATGTTATGGTATTGATTTACATCTAGGGCAGTGTGTGATCATTGCATTTATAATGAAATTTGGATATTTTGCAAATTCCATTTATAAAGTGATTAAAAGAATTGAATTAATCCTTATTTCACAATTTAGGGTTCTGTAACTTTTTCAAACATAGTTGAAAATAGCATAATCAGAATCCTTGAATTTTTCTGATACTTTTTCATATATAAATTATTTTCATTGGAGTTACAGATTAATTTCTATGATTTTTGCAATTTTTAGCAATTTCCTGAATTATTTTTATACTGGAAATTCCATTTATTGCATCAGGCTGACGTCGGCAGGTCAGCCGACCTGTGCAGGTCAAACCTGACAGGGGGGCCCCACTGGTCAGCCTCTCTGGGACTAATCCCGCGCTGACCAGCCCCTAATTGGGGTTTGACCAGGCGTGGGGCCCTCTGTCAGCGACTCAGAGGAGGGCGATTAGGCCCTAATGGCCGGCCACGTCGACGACCACCGGAGGGTGGTCGCCGGCGACCAAACCCGCGGCAGAGGGCTCGCCGGAGGCGACCTAGACGGCGCTGCACCGCACGAAAACGCACGCGGTTAGCAGCTAAAGCAAGCTCGCGAAGCGGCCGATCTGGCAGGACCAACTGGGGAGGCTAGGGTCGCCAGAAGAGGCGTCGACGACGAGCCGGAGCGGCGGCCGAAGCTCGGGCGTCGTCGGGGGCTTGAATCAGAGGGATCCACGCTTATATCTTAGCTGCTACGGCATCTACACGTCGTCCTGGAGCTGCTGGTGCTCTCGGGAGGACGAGCTGGACATCGGAAGGCTACCGGCGACGAGTGGCAGCGGCGGTGCTCGTCGGGCTCCGGTGAAACTAGGGCTAGAGGAGGGGATCGACGGGGAAAGCTTAGGGAAAACCACCGCATGCTCACAGGGAGAGTAGCGCAGGGCTCAGGCGGCTCGGGGGAGGCCTGGGGGCGACGAATCGACGGGAGAGGTCCGGCGGCCGGAGGAGGAAGACGACGGCGTTGCGGGCGTTGCAGGGCTCGAGGGGACTTCGGCTTCTGCAGAGACGACCAGGGCGACGAGGCGGAGCTAATGGCGTGCTCGCGGAGGAGATCCTATGGCCAGGGGCACGGCCAGCCCGAGCTCGAGCTCGGCTCTAATGGCGGCAGCAGGGAGGGGGAGGAGATCCGGGCGGAGGGGAAGAACCGATGCGGGGAATGGATAGGGGAGGCTCTGGGGAGCTTATCCCCGCCGTCGCCTGCGCGAACCGGCGGCCAGGCAGGCACGCAGGTGCGTGGCCGCGCCGGTGGAGGCGGCGGCCACCTCCTGCTGCCTACTGGCGCGGGGAAGGGGACGAGCGGCGAGGTGGGCTGGGCCTGGCGTGGGCGTCAGGTAAGTCTTTTCCTTTTTCTTCTGCTTTTGTTTTTTTTTCTGTTTTGCTATTAATTGCTTTGCTAATTATTTCAGCTCCAAAACAAAAAGTAAAAACTATTTTAAACCTCCTGAAATATTTGTTATAATAACCCCACTCATTTCCAAGACTTTCAACATTTTTGGAAAATTATAGTTTCTGATTTCAAATTTTAAAATTTGAAACCAGTGGCTTTTGCATTTATTTAAAATGCTTAAAGTGTCAAGAAAATAGTTTTCTCCAATGCTCAGTTACTTTCATGATTTATCAGAAAGTTTCAACATTTCTTGAGGCCATTTTGGGTTCATTGATTTTGAACTAGTTGAATTTTCCTTTAATTGAAAGGGTGGCTAGGGTTTAGAGTTTTTCCTTTGCCACTTTGTTGTTTTTGTTGAAACTTCTTAGATGCAAATGCAAAGAAGACATGAGCACAATGCTATCTAGCTTAAGGTTTAGGGATGTGACAACCAAGGGCAAGGGCGACCTTCATGCGGATGCGCATTCGGCCCTTCTTGATGTCAAAGATGTAGTTGTGCCTGTGCTTGCGTGTAGAGCGGGGGTTCTTGATTGCGGTGATGAGGAGGTGCTCCTAGAGGTCGAGCACATAGGACACCATGCCGGAGAGTAGGATGTCTCCGAAGCCGAAGCCGATGAGGACGAAGGATATGGCGAAGAGCTTGGCGGCAGGGCTGGCCGGGGTGATGTCCCCGTAGCCGATTGTGCACCGCGTGACGATGCAGAAGTAGAGGGCGTCGACGACGGGGTGGGTGGGCCCGACGGAGGAGGTGAAGTTGGCCGTGAAGGCGGCGTAGAAGGTGACCCCGAGGGCGAGGTAGGCGAGCAAGAAGGGGAAGGCGTGCAGCACGATGGCCGGCCTCCGCGGTGGCGGTGGCGGGTTGTGGTGGTCGGCCTCGGCGGAGGCGGAGACGACGGCGGTGCTGAGCGGCGCCATGGCGGGCGCGGTGCGGGAGCGGTGTAGGTTGGTGCGGCCGCTTATTTGATTGAAGAGCGAGGGCGTGGTGGGCTGGGGCGGGGCCTCCTCGTCGGAGGGAGGGGAGGAGGAGCAGGACGGGTGGTCGTAGTCGCGGAACGGGTCCGCGTGGCCGACGGAGATGCGGCGGTAGTGGTGGTGTCATGAAGGCGGGGGAGGGGGAGGGGGCGGCAGCGGCGGCGGCGGGTGGTGGGGCCCGAAGATGAGGCGGTCCTTGTAGGAGGAGGCCGGGGAGGGGGGCGGCGTGGCGTCGAAGTTGGAGACCGGCGCGTGCTCCGGCAGTGGGTGGAGCGGCTCCGGCGCCGTGGTGGGGAGCAGCGGGTCCGTGTCCATGGTTGGAGACGACCGACCGGGGCCGGGCGGGGGGGTTTCTTGGTTGGATTCTTGATGAATACCCTCGGGGATTCCTCGATGCCGCCCGAGATTCGTCGGGATTTTGAGCGAGGCGCGACTCGGGTTCTTATCCTCGGGGTCGCCGGTGGGGATGAGGTGATTGAAGGTCGAAGTAGGAGGAGGAGGAGGAGGGACGCCCCCACAGCCTTGCCTCGCCGGCGAAAAGGCCTGCGCGGGACGTGGAAGGAGGTGGCGGCCGGATGGGATCGGTGGTGACGAAGGTGTAGTTGGGTTTTTATTTCTCTCGTACGTACCGTTTCTGGCTGATTTGGGGACTGCAGGTTAATTACCCGAAACGACACGGACTTTTTCACAAAAACGCCGCGACGGACGACAGAAGCGCTCCGCACTTTATTATTAGGGGATATTAGAGGAGATTAGTAGTCTCGATGCAAAAAAAAGAGGGGAGATTAGTAGTCCAATTATACATGCCCTTAATTTGTTGGAGGATATTCCGGCACGCCCCTGTACGGAACAGTCCGTTTGTGAAAAGGGCAAGGCCCGAACGGCCCATTGGTATGCTTTTATATAGAAAATAGAATCCCACAATCAGGAGGGAGAAGCTGCAAGATGGCGGCAACCGACATGGAGAAGGAGAAGGAGGTGGCCAGCGCATGCACCCTGTACCGATGCTTCTGCTGCTGGCGTCGTCTCTGCTCCCCGGATCCCGCGCGTCGCCCCCGGCAGGGACTACGTCTGCATCTCGGCTGGCGCGGATGACAGCCCCGCCTGGTCGCTGCTCGTCGGCCTCCTCTCCGCCACTCTCCCTTTGATCTCCGAAGACAGCGTCCTAGGCCTGCACCGGTTCCGCATCGCGCGATCCGGTCGAATCCTCGGCCGGAGCGACGATGCCCTCGAAACCCTGTGCACCGTCGAAACCATCAAGGGCTGCAGCGGCATCGCCAGCGCTACCGCCGCTCTGACCCCGACGGCCGCTCGCTATGCCTCTTCTCTAAGCACCTGGATCCCGGCAAGTACTCGGCGACCCCACGAGCCCAGGAGCTGCGGCTTGTGAAAAACTAGATGCAAGCGTATGCACCTCGGCAGGGACGCGTTCGTGTTATATAGGGCACCAAACCAGGATTACATGCGGTTACAAGTCAGGTTTATCTTAGGATTGATCTCCAAGTAAACTACAATCTATCTCTAAGATAAACCACATCATTAGGAGTTAGGTACGGTTTATAACAATATCGTATCCTAACTATATACATCGTTTAACACTCCCCCTCAATCACAACTTATCACAGCTATCTAAGTTGAGATTGCGACGAAATCCTTCTAGCTGCCTGAGAGTAAGCGGTTTAGTGAAACCATCAGCAACTTGATCACCTGTAGGCACAAATCTAATATTCAACAGTTTATCTGCCACTCGTTCACGAACGAAGTGATAATCAATCTCTATATGTTTTGTCCTGGCATGGAATATTGGAATAGCAGACAAGTATGTAGCACCCAAATTATCACACCAGAGGGATGTGGCTCTGGGATGGCGTATTCCCAACTCAGTCAACATGTTCTGAACCCAGATAATCTCAGCAGTAGCATTAGCTAAAGCCTTGTATTCTGCTTCCGTGCTTGACCTAGACACAGTAGGTTGCTTTCGAGCACTCCATGATACTAAGTTGCCTCCTAAAAACACTGCAAAACCTCCTATAGACCTCCTGTCATCAGGGCATCCTGCCCAATCTGCATCAGAAAAGGCATTAACAAGCATAGAGTCTCACTTATTAATCTTGAGACCATGACTTCTTGACCCTTGTAGATACCTGAGTATTCTCTTGACAGCTGTCCAATGTGTACTAGTAGGAGCATGCAAAAATTTACATACCTTATTTACTGAATAAGAAATATCTGGTCGAGTCAGTGTTAAATATTGTAGTGCTCCTACAATACTTCTATACCTGGTGGAATCTTCTGCTCCAAGCACATCGCCATCATGGAGAGACAGCTTCTCAGATGTAGATAGAGGTGTAGAGGAGGGTTTGCATACTTTCATACCTACTCTCTGAAGTATTTCTTGAACATATTTTTCTTGTGACAGCATGATCCCAGTGGGTATCTTTTTAACTTCAATGGCAAGGAAGAAGTGTAAATCACCTAAATCCTTGAGAGAAAAATCTTTGCTTAAGTCTTTGAGGAGTGCCTCAACTGCCTTAGTTGATGAGCTGGTAACCACTATATCATCAACATAAATAAGCATGAACATAGTGATCCCATTTTTATGATAAAAGAAGAGCGATGTATCCCCCTTGGATGGAACAAACCCTAGAGACTGTAGCCGAGAAGATAAACGAGAGTACCAGGCTCGAGGAGCTTGTTTGAGTCCATACAAAGCTTTATCCAGTTGGCATACATGACGTGGTAAGTGAGTATTCTCATACCCGGGAGGTTGGCGCATAAAGACTTCCTCTTCCAGAATGCCATGTAAGAACGCATTCTTCACGTCTAGTTGTCACATGCACCAGTTACGAGAGACTGCAACTGAGAGAATTAATTGAATAGTAGCAGCTTTAACAACAGGGCTAAAAGTGTCCTCATAATCCAATCCATATCGTTGCTTAAATCCCTTAGCAACAAGACGTGCTTTATACCTATCAATGGTACCATCGGATTTCCTTTGACTTTATAAACCCACTCACAGTCGATAATATTTCTGCCAGACGCAGGGGGAACAAGGCGCCACGTCTGATTTTTCATGAGTGCAGAAAACTCCTCATCCATTGCTGCTTTCCATCATTGGTCACCAAGCGCTTCGCCAAGGTTTTGTGGTTCACCTGTAGAGAAAAAAGAACCCCAGCGCACACAGCCATCAGTAAACACTTTTGGTTTGATAATACCGCCCTGGGAACGTGTGTGCGCCCGAGCAGGTGGAGGCAAAGCCGGTTGAGCAAGTTGCTGCTTGTCGTGGGTATAAGCCTGACAGTAGATGTGTAGGGTACGAAAGGATGGGCAGAGCCTTAGCTACGGCGAGGATGTATGAGTTCAGGCCCCTCTACGGTGGAGGTAATAGCCCTACGTCTCAGTGCTCTTGGGAGCTTGTTGTCGAGTGGAATATGGATTACAGTGAATTTCTAACCCCTGCACCAGTGGGGAAGGGCGGCTTATATAGAGTGCGCTGCCCTTCACGACGGTTCGGTGCACAGGGGTGGAGTAGTGGCGAATAAATGTCTACGTTACAGGTAACGTACTTATTAAATGCTAATAAAGGCACATGGAAACGTATGACCGTTTCCCTCCAGGGGGGTTACGATGTACAGAGTGGAATCCAGTCGGTTAGTTTGATACACCCCGAATGCTCATCTTCGACTGGATGGTGGAGGATTCATTACCGACTGGATGATGGGAAGTCCTTAATTCAGTCGGAACTGACTAAGGGCCTTATCCCTTATGAAGGGTAGTCCTTGGGTAGGACTTATAGGGCAGGCCTATGACCCTACCCTAGGACTATAACCCCATCACTGCTGGAGGTGATTTGTCGTGGGAGATGTCGGGGTGGACGTAGCAGCAGACGCGGGAGTTCCGGACACCGAGGCTGATTCGCTGAGTGGGGCCAGCACGGGAGTCGAGGGCGATCTGCTCGGCACCCAATCAGCGCATGCATGCGACGGAGGAACCGCGCTAGGCGACGAAGAAACCGGCCCACCTGCTGGGGCGGTTGGTGCAGAGGGGGCAACACGCGCATCGGGACCCGACAGCGGTGTGGCCCGCAGATGGTGCAGGCGTTCGCGTGGCGTAGCGGGACTGGCCATCGGGCCCGCAGAGTATCTCCTGTCGCCATCAGCCCCCGCAGGAACAACGCGTGACGCGGAACCCGATCCCGAGAGATCCTGGGCAGGATCTGCGCCAGACTCCGAGGCAGGATTCTCTGTGGCCATCCCTGGTGCACCAGTAGACATGAAATCACGACTGTTTTCACTGATTTCTTCATCTGTTGCCTGCACATCATTAGTAGAAAGATCATCGAGCACGGTATTATTGGACATAGTCATGTGGTCATCAGCAGTATCAAGCCCCCTAGGGAGAAAAAGTGGCGATGGAAGGAGGTGTGAGGGAAGGAGCACAAGTTGTTTTCTAAGCTGGGCACCGGCATTAGGATGGAGTGTGGAGAAAGGAAATACTTGTTCATCAAACACAACATCGCGGGAAATATATACCCGGCCAGAAGTAATATCAAGGCATTTATAACCTTTGTGCATAGTGCTATAGCCGAGGAAGACACACTGTTTGGATCGGAACTCAAGCTTGTGTTTGTTGAAAGGGCGTAGATTGGGCCAAACCGCACACCCAAAAATACGGAGGAAAGTACAGTTGGGTTTTGTTTTGAAGAGACGCTCAAGAGGGGTTTGGTTGTGGATGACCCTACTACGAACACGATTAATGAGATATACAGCAGTAAGAAACGCCTCATCCCAGAATTTGAGTGGCATACAAGCATGTGCAAGAAGGGAGAGACCAACTTCGACAATGTGTCGATGTTTCCTTTCAGCTGATCCATTCTGTTGGTGAGCATGGGGGCATGAGACATGGTGGGTGATGCCTATGCGTTCAAAGAACACATTAAGCTTGTGATATTCACCTCCCCAGTCAGTTTGCATGGTTAATATTTTGCGGTCAAACAAACGCTCAACATGTTGTTGAAAGAGGTGAAACTTGGCAAACACATCGGATTTATGCTGAAGCAAATAGATCCAACTAAACTTGCTGAAATCATCAATAAAGCTAACATAGTATTTTTGTTTGCCTACAGAGAGAGGCCCAGGCCCCCACACATCGGAAAAAATAAGTTCAAAGGGAGCCTTTGCCACACTAGTGGAACGAGAATAAGGAAGTTGATGGCTTTTAGCCATTTGACATGAATCACACACTAGTAGGTGATCCTTTTTATTTGATACCGGAAGGGAGAAATAACGAAGAATTTTCTTAACCACCGGTAGTGCTGGATGACCTAGGCGCTTGTGCCATCTGGAAGTAGACGGTTTAACCACACCAAGGACTTGACGTTGGGGAGCATCATGGCGACCAGAAACTGGGAATAGGCGACCCTTACTCTTGCTTTGAAGAATGGTTCTCCGAGTGTCCCGATCCTTAACAAAAATAATTTCAAGGTAAACCTCAAGGAAAGCATGATTATCTTTAATAAGTTGCCAACCAGAGAGGAGACTTTTATCAGCTTTAGGTGCATGAAGAATGTTGTTTAGTTTCAAAGAGCCATAGGGGGTAGATAAAACAGAGTGACCAACATGAGCAATATCCATACCTTGACCACTCGCAGTGTGGATTTGTTCCGTGCCGGTGTAGCGGTCACGCACAGCCAGCTTCTCCAGCTCACCAGTCACATGGTCTGGTATCAACTCCATAGGAGTGGGCAGCGTTGGCGATTCTGTTTCCACCTCCACTACCCGCAGGGTTGCGGACATTGTTGTTGTAGTTGCGATCCAAGCGTCTCGTGCAGCGCCAAGCACCATGCCCACTTTCCTTGCAGATCTGACAGTTTTCTCTGTTGGTGTTGCGGTCACCGCGAGCACCGCGATCACCACGACCACCTCCAGAGCCACCAACACCATTGGAGTTGTCGTTGAAGCGAGGGCCCCCCGTGTTTTTGTTGGAGAAGCCACGAGAGTCGTTGTTGCCGTTCCCAGAACGGCCGAAGGTACCACGGCCGCCTCCTTTGGCGGCGAGGTTGGCGGAGTAGGCGGGGGCCTGAGCGGTGATGCGTCCTTCGACTGCAAGAAGGAGGGAGTACAACTCCCCAAGGCCGATCGGCTGATCGGTGATAGTGCGAGTGGAGATTGCAGAGACGAACCCGTTGTACTCGGATTCGTGCATCAGTCCCTGAAGGATGTGTGACACAACGTCATCCTCATCCAGGGGTTTTTCGGCGGCTGCAAGCTCGTCGGCGAGTCCCTTCATCTTGGTGAAGTAGGCGGCGGCGGACAGATCGCCCTTGCGGGTGGTGGTGATTAGAGAGCGGAGTTGGATGATGCGAGCCCGAGACTGCGAGGAGAAGCTTTGGAGAAGCTCCTTCCATGCCTGAGCCGCCGTCTCGCAGTTGCTGACCTGCATCAGAACATCGCACGAGAGGGAGGCCAATAGGAAGGTAAGCACCTGTTGGTCCTGCGTGACCCAAGCCGCATGCTCGGGGTTGGGGATGGCGGAGATTTCTTTCTTGCCAGCAACTTCTTTCTCCAGGTGGATCTCAGCAACGGGTTCTTTGTGAGACCCATCCAGGAACCCTAGCATGCCGGCGGCACGGACGTGCGGCAGCACCTGCGCCCGCCATACGAGGATGTTATCCCTCGTGAGCTTCTCAGTGATGGTGTGACCCAGGGAAGCAATGGAGGGAACGGCCATGGTGACAGCGGAGGATGAGGACGACATGGCAAGGGGCGCGGTGCGATGGAGGGCAGCGAGGGCAGGGTGCGGTGGTGCGAGCTAGACGCGGCGGAAGAGCCTAGCTATCTGATACCATGTGAAAAACTAGATGCAAGCGTATGCACCTCCGCAGGGACGCGTTCGTGTTATATAGGGCACCAAGCCAGGATTACATGCGGTTACAAGTCAGATTTATCTTAGGATTGATCTCCAAGTAAACTACAATCTATCTTTAAGATAAACCACATCATTAGAAGTTAGGTACGGTTTATAACAATACCGTATCCTAACTATATACATCGTTTAACACGGCTCGCTCACGAAGCCACAACCATGTCCGAGCTGCCTCGCCTGCCGCTGAACTCTTCCATGCATTGCCGCCCTGTCTCGGCCGCCGGCCACCTCTGGGCTCCCTATGTTTACTTGGAGTATGTAGGCAAGGGCGTCCTCGGGATGCAACGCTTCCACAAGGATGCAATGCTCCTCGGGATCAAGGAAAGAATTAAGCCAAACCTAGTTTTGCTACGTACGGGCTGTACAGGAATAAAACAGGTTAGATGTACGTGCATTACTGTCGATGCCTTATTACTTTGTAATCTAGATGACGACGGAACCCATCGATGAACCCTCTACATGAAACCTGACGCATCTTCATCCGTCTAATCGTGGAATCGTCTGTCCGGATGAGATTGCCGCCTATCCGCAATCTTCACTCAACGATTTGGCAAGCGGAACTAGCAACTGCTGTCAAACTGCAGCCGGAAGAAGTACACACACTGACACACATGTACGGAAGCGCGTGCTATTTGGCTGCTAATCCACTTTATGTAAATCATAGCAAGAAACGGATTTCTACTCCTTGGAAGAAATTTATGAAGCCTTTGGATCATAAACGTGTGGATCTTGCGCCGAGCAAATGATTACAATACTGAATATTGCTATGAAGGAAATATTATGCGGAAAATTATGCATACTAGAAAGGGATTGCGGAAAAGTTTTTTTTATTGAGCATCACATGTTCATGGAGGAAAATGAGAGTCACTCCAAGGACAAGGAAATTTTCTCATCATTTGTCATAAGGAAAATATCTATACTCCTTGGAATAAATTTAAGAGGACCCCGGATTATAAATGCGTGGATGGACTACGCAAGGAAAATACTTGCATACTGGAAATTATTATTGGTGAAGATATTGTACGGAAAATTACACATAACCTGGAAAGGAATTTCAAAGAAGCATTTTTATTGAGCATCACTTATTTGTGGAGGAAGATGAGAGTCACTCTGAAGACAAGGAAAATTGCTCTTCATTTGTTGGTATGTCCGACGATACTTTATCTGCACTATATTTATTTATTTGGGGCTATGTCTTATTGCTGGAATACAATAAATTGTATTTGGCATGCTAAAAGTTTCGAAGGAAATTATATACATATATATATATATATATATATATATATATATATATATATATATATATATATATATATATATTGTGCTTTGTCATTGCTGACAAATCTTATATACTTTGGATTGGAAATTATGCCATGGAACTCCCTTGTGGAGGAAAACTCTTATTGTCATAGGACGCTCTGTGCAACTTCGGTGAGAAGGTATTTGATTTATTGTTATATCTTTGGAATATATTAATTATGACATACTATTTGTAGAAGGAAAAGCGGAAATATTGCTCAATGGTTAAATTAGTGCATTATGGATTTTCACACAATGGTCTATCATTTTTTATGCCCATTGGAAGTTGGCAAACAAATTGTTTATTTGGAAAAGAGAACTCTATATAGAGGAATACTGACAATGGGAACACATGCTTGGAATTTTATTATCCACGTCATCAACGACTTGGTCACATATCTTGGAACTAGATGAATTGGGTTATTGATTCAGGAATTCTAAACTTTAGTGGGATGACTTTGGTATTTTGTGAAGCATATATACTGGACATTTTTTTACTGGCACACCTTTTATTAAGGTGGAAGGAGATTACAAAAGGAAACTTCACATCATTTTTTTACAGTTATGGTATTTTTTTCCCACTCCCATTAGAGGCTAGATTATTTATTTTATCACATTTCTTGATAATTGCACTTGATATGGTTATATTTATACTATTTGAAGTACAAGTCGGAATGTTTTATTGTGTGTTTTCACATTATGTACTGAAGTGGAAAATCAGTTGATTAAAAGATATCAAAGTTTTAACAACTGATTGGTGGCGGAAAGTACACTTCAGGAATATATCAATTGAACATGAAAAGAGCATGGAATTATTCACCATTATAATATATTGTACACTCCATAATTGAATGGAGGAACTGAATGTCTTTTATATTCCATTTTTAAGGACCATTGCATACTACCATTTGTTGTTATCATTCTTCATCTAGCACAGTCACTATATGTCTTTTAGACTGGAAGGAGATATTCTATCTTAGCAGGAAATTATCAGATACTACAAAGCACACGCCAGGATTTTTTTATTGTTATTCTGGTGGATCAAAGGATATTTTATTTGTTATATAAAAAACGAAACTGGTGGAAACTAGGAACACACTTATTTTTATGATCAAGGGTGGAATTGTTGACAATCATACTGGAATTTAATCTTGACCCCAAAGGAAACTACAAGTGTAACTCCTGACACTAAGCATAAGTGGGAGGAATTAACTTGGAATTTCATCTCTGGATAATTGTTTTGTGTTTTATTTTTGGGGGAAGTCACTCTAAATTTTTAGAGGAACGATTAAATTCTCTTGATAAGGTTTTCTCATCAATGACAATTATGGGCGGAAGAATTGCGGGAAGGAACAAACTCAAATTAGGACGAACATAGTTTGGGAAATTAATATCACACCAAACAACCGCAAGCCTATTGTCTGAAAGTGTTTTTTAAGGAAGTTTTGGCTTATTGGAATATTATAGTGTCACTCTTGCTATTCAGTTCTTCACACAAAGGAATAAACTTTGTGGAAACTCTCTCTCTCTTGGAATTTGGGAAAGAGGAACTAAAGACATGGTTTGTTAATTAGATTATCATATGTATGGTCTTATGACAAGCTTCACATCAATGGAATGGAAGGGTCATCATATGGTTTTCTAAATGAAGCAAGGAGGTCATCTACAAATGTAAGTATACAATATTTTTCATTATTATTGTATATGTTCACATCATTTTGTTGTTTGCAATGATAGAGTCACATTGATGGAAGTGAAAGCTTGGTCGTGTTTTAACTTTCATATGAAAGGAACGTTTGAAGTTTCCTATGTTTTGGGAGTGGAACCACATAAGACATGTTTTTGAAATGTTTCTATGAAAAATTGCAAACTTGTTAAAGTACCTGAAACCAAACTCGGTGAGGAATTATGTTTGAACTCCCGAGGAAAAAGGCATAATAGATGGTGTTGAAATTTACTGTATCTTCGTTATACAATCGCACCTTAGCTTCCAGAATTTATGATGCATTCAAGTAGTGGAAAGAAATACAAGAAGCTAAGGGAATGTCACACATCATATTAGATTGTGGAAAGTGCATCAGGACAAGTCACTTTATTTTAAATACATTGAGGAAGCAATTATCGTATCTACGAGATGAGAAATAAGTCCAGGTACATATATTCAATTTTATTTTTTGTAGTACTAATATGGTAGAGGTTCACTGACTAAAGTTAGGAATTTCATTCAAACAAGGTTACTTGTGGAACTTCATTTACTGATTGGATTTGATATTTATGTGGTTTTGAAAATTTATTCATCATGGTTATTATATATTTTGACTCAATGTGAAATTATTCATATTATTGATATATATGACTGAAAATAAATGATGCGGAATTTTTACTTGAGGAAACTAAATACTCAAGGTGCCTATAAAGGTGGAATTGCACTCGAGGAAATAATACTCGAGACGCCGAAGACAGCTATGCTGGAATAATTAGGCGAAAACTAAGGTCTCGAGTGATCTTAGGGGTCACAACAAGGAAACATATTGAAGGAATATATCATAATATATATTTATAAAGTTTTCAACTTAGTGTTAATATGATTGTTGGTCCCTTGACTAAGCTTCTTAGTCAGGAGGTATTTGGCAAGCATATTTAGGCTATGGATTTATGAATATTTGAATGATCATTTTGGACAAGTGGGAGATGTTGGAATTATGTGTCTTGCAACTATATTCAAATAATAAAAATTGCTAATATTCGGAATACCTCATTATGGAATCATACATGTATTTATACATGGAATTACTTTACATGATTATCATGGAATTATTACTTGTTGGAATACTTAAGTTATATACTTAAGGAAGCTGGTCAATAATCGATGGAATACAATATATTTTATATATTGGAAAGACTACCCAGGTACGCGCTGATAATTGGAAGGAGCTAGATCGTATAGTTAGATTACAGCCCTAATGTTGATCTACATAATTAGAGGAATTTACACTCTATTATGGCGCGTTGCTCACAAGCGTGTGCTCCGGGGACATAAACGGGTAGAATCCGTTAACAGACAAATATGATCGTAGTTGGTAATTTGATCTGGACTCTATCACGGAAAACTAGTTAAAAAGACTAGGAATCTTATCTGTATAAGAGGTGGACTCTTTGGAAAGACAGTATAAGAAGGTCCCTACCCCCTAGCCTCAGATATACGATTGTGAGCGGCACCATGGATAAGCGCAGAGGAATAGGGGGTAGACCACAAACCCTAATTTATAACACCATCGTCTTAGCTTATTCTTCTTCCTTTCGGGAAAAATCCTGTACGTGTGTGCCATAGATTATACTATACTATATAGAGATCTCATTTCCTTGTGCCCAACAAGAAGGCTGACTATGTGGTCCATTCTGCTTCAAACTACTCACTGTGTAAACTTCTATAAGACGTTTTTATCACTACGAGGGAGTAATTCAAATTCTAGGATTATCCGTTATGGTAAGACAAGGCTTTCCAGGTTTGACCAAGTATACAAAAACCCCACTAAGATCCACACCATCAAATATATGCAATATAAATATCTAGTTCGTAATGAAACGAATGAAACATTTTTATTACTATAGGTGTTGATATATTTTTGGACCATTTGCATTTCTATCCCTAATTCGTACCATCTACTCAGATTTACCCTTAATTCTGAGCTATGCTTAAATTTTCCCCTCTGCTGTCAAGTCCCTTTATAGAAATGTCATTCTGTCTCGTTATCATCCGGTCAACGTGCTTTGACCGTCTCGTGAACGGTAACAAGATAAACAGTAAATTAGAAAAAAACAAAATAATTTTAAAAAATGAAATTTTGAGGGATCGGATATACTCGGGTGCACAAGGTACGTGCAAATTTTTAAGCTATTTGGACATTCCAGGCACTCGTACCAAAGGAAAAAAAAATTAAATCTGTATGCATGTGAACAGTAAATTCAAAAAAATAGCAAGAAAATTAAAAGAAATTCTGATTTTTTTTGGCTTGCAAGATGCTTGCGTGCGGAAGGTGCGTGCAAATGTTTGTGATCAAACGGCATGCAAGGAGCTCTAAAAAACAAAATAGTGCATTTTTTCAAAGTTTGTTGTGGAGCCAATTTTTTGTTTTTTCTCGGAGAGCTTCTACAATGTCCAAACGCAACAAAAAATTGCACCCACCTTACGCACCCAATCATCTTAGATGCCAAAGAAATACAATTTTTTTTTAATTTTTTCATGCTATTTTTCGAATTTACTATTTACAGACTACAATTTTATTTTATTTTCCTTTGTTATGAGCTCCTAAAATGTCCAAATAGAACAAACATTTGCAAGCACCTTGCGCACCCGAGTATCTTTGATCCCACAAAATTTAAGAATTTTTTAAATTTATTTGCTCTTTTTTTGAATTTATTGTTCACCGAGTTACTATTCATAAAACGGTCAAATCCCGTTGACCGGACGGAGACGACACACAAGGATAATTCTGTAAGTGCACTTGACGACAGAGGGGCAAATTTGAGCAGGCTTCGAAGTTAAGGACAAATCCGACTAGTGGGTTCAATGTATGATTTTTTATTTCATAAATAATATAATTTGTGTACTAGTGTTGCACTAAATAGATGTAAAATACAATCATTTACTTGAATTTGACAAGAAAGTTGGCTTTCCAAGATGGTTATTGGTCCAAAGGTGCAACTTACACATAGCATCATGGATTTGAATTTCCTTTGATGTAGGTTATTGTTCTATTTTTTTTGTATGACACTGGTTGAACCATCGGTTTTATACCTCCGGTTCAGACAAAAACCGACCGTTTATAGGATTTTTGTCGGTCCAATTGCAGGTCGGTCTTTTTAGCTTAAAAACCGAATAGGGTACCAGTTCCGAGTTTTTCGGTCCGACCGCCGGTCATGTCCAGTATTTTAAATTATGATAAGAACCTCCTATACTTTGGCTAGGATAGCATGGACTGCCTGGAATTCGGTAATTAACAACAATCAAGTTCTCTATTCCAAAATATCTATGGCCCGTTACATAATTTTTATAAGCATGTACTCATGTCATGCATGTTAATCGCAAGTTACTTTTTTTGCATGCAGCTCACTACCTAATTTCCTAGCCATGAAGCCATGCATATTACTCCGTTTTTAAATGTATTTTTTTAGAGATTTTAATATGAACAACAGACAAATTAAAATGAATGAATATATATGCTAAAATATGTTTACATATATTCGTACGTAGTCTATATTAAAATCTATAAAATACTTATATTTAAAACGAAGGAAGTAGTTATGCACATCAATCATAAGTTACTATTCTGTATTAATTTAATCATGCAATCATGCCACCCTAGCGTGCATGTGACTCATAAGTTATATGTGCGCTTGCAAGAGAGAACCCTCTTGCATTTCTTTTTTCATTTTATCTGTTTTTTTAGCACACATACAATTATTTTAGCAAGTTGTTTGCCACAACGCACAAAGCATCATCTAGTTTACAGAAGCACACAATCCTCAAGGTAGCTAAAGATCCCCTCTCGTCCACGTAAGCCCAACCAAAAAGGATAGCCCACTTGCATCTGTTGTATTTGATCTGGCTGAAACCGGAGGAGATCGTGGTCTTGACCAACTCCTCCGGTTTCAACGGAGGAGTTGGTCAAGATCACGATCACACTATGGGCTACCTGGTTCGCGAGACGGAGATTGATCCATGAAGGAGAACACCAAAGCCCTTGGACAACACACTCCTTTGTCAACAAATTCATAGCTGAATTGAAAGTGACCAAGGCAAAAACATCTATATCACATGCAAGACCGGTGCAATCTACTGCTCGAAGATGGATTCCGCCACCTGCGGGATGGACAAAGGTGAATGTAGATGGCGCAGTATGCAAAAATCCCCCCATAGGCGCTGTTAGCGCAGTATGCCGAGATGATCAAGGCCTCTACCTGGGTTCATCAGCTGTTGTTTTCCATGGATTAACGGACCCTCATATCCTGGAAACATTAGTATGTCGTGAAGCACAGTCTTTGGGAAGGGATCTCTTACTGCTGAAGGTAGCAGTAGCGTCTGATTGCCTAAATGTGGTAAAAGAAATCAACTCGGGATCTTGTGGTGTTACTGCCCCTAACATCAAGGAAATCAAGGACGACACGAATGACTTTCAAGACATATCTTTTGCTCATGAAGGTAGATTATCCAATATGGAAGCTCATCACTTAGCTAATACATGCTTTGCATCTGGGTGAGGGACGCCATGTGTGGCTCCTCCAACCTTTTGATACTAGTTTTATCCCAGTAACTCGTATTAGTGATCAACTAGTAAAAGGGCCCATACGTTGCAACGGGAGAAAAAAAATACCATCTTTAATGACGATGACCACATTATGTTCATATCTTATCGCATGATTTTAAAAATTTGTTCACAAATGCAAGAAAAAATTTCTTGTTTTAATTTTATTCACAATTCACAAGTTGAAACAATGTTTATATTTTATTAAAAATATCATGGTTGTCAAAAAACTTGGTAACTCAAAGAATTATTCTGAATTTCAAGAAACATTTTTTAAAATATACTATAATATTTCGATCCACCCTGACAATTAATTATTCAAAATTCACTCAGGTATATAATCAGAAAGACACACAAGCATTACTGTTTAACTACATACATTCAATCATTCGTGAACATTTTTAAAATCGAGATTTTTTTTTACTATTTATAAACATTTTTTTAAAATTCCAAACAATATTTTATATCGCGAACTGTTTTCAAGTATTTTCTTGTGAATTGGGGAATAATTCAATTTTTGAATTATCAAACATTTTTTAATTGCATTAAAGAAATTGCTCAAAATGATGGACTTTTTTTTATTCACGAATGTTTTCTCCAAAATTACGATTATTTTAATATGCAAACATTTTTACAAAAAAAACCCGAACAATTTTCAAATACGCTAACATTTTATGTTTTATCAAACATTTATGTAAATATATTTTTTTGAATTGCGAAAGTTGTTTTTGATTTATTAAATTAGAAAAAATAAAAAGGAACAGATAAATAATAATTAAAAAAAGGCCCCGCCCATGGGCTGGCCCAAATGGGTGTGCTGTTTATTTTCCAGCGAGCAGAGCATAGTATAGGTGGTCCCTATGTTTTGGCCGGCCCATGTGAGGATTCCCTGCAAAACGTTATTTATAGGTGGCATTGGTGGGTAATCTAGCTGGTCTTTCTTCAACAGACCAGCATACTTTTGTAACAAAAGGTAGGAGCGAGACTCTCTGCTTTGGGTGGATGGTGCTCACAAGTCACAACGTAGTCGTGCACAGAGTACTCATTATCCCAAACAATTAGCAGCTTGCTTTGCTACTGATAGTAGGCGAAGCACAACAAACCATATAGAAACAAAATTATGTAAATTTTATCTACCGGGAGTTCACATGATGTTCTAACGGTTTCTTTTGAGCTTTAAAAGCAGCATGTAGTTTCCTGTGTGTTTTTCAAATAGCTCATCAAACTGAACTCATTTGACATCTCCCACGGGAACCCCCTATGAAGAATCAACCATGGTAAGTTGCTTTCATATTTGGAATAAGTAAAATATGTAAAATTCATATGATTTTGGCAAACAAATATGAGGAATTATTCATGTTTGGAAGCCACTCGTTGCTCGCTAATGATGATTACATGCCAAGAAGAGGTTTGTGTAACTGATGCGAGCAGCAGTAACAGATGTGTTCTTCTGTTCATCCCTGGAGTGAAGAACCGCACATTTAAATTGTCAGTAACTTGTTGCCAGGATAGACGTCTTCGCTCAACACTTCTTAGCAGGAGGTACATGGCATTGGATCGACCACATGCTGTCAGTACAGAACATCGAATGTGCAGGCAAGATTGTTCGCTCATTTCTTCCACTCAGGCAGCCGTTGGACGACGACCTACAAGAAGAACCACAGTTTTTTTCAGGAAGACAATGGCGGTCATGACAAGAAAGCCGGAGACGGTGCGTGAGCCTTAGTGAGATCATGCCTTGCCGGAGTTCTCCTTGTTTCCGACGATCGTCTGGCAGGTCAGCCTACACGACTCCGGCTTCTGGCAAAGGCAACGCGATGGAGAGAGCACAGTTAACCGACAGCTCCTCTCCTTGTGAACCATAGTGGAGACAGTAGCACAGAATTTCAGAACGAACTGTTGCGTGCCTTCTTAAGGTAACGATTCTCGGCGTCCGTCCTCGGGCTCAGTAGCTCCTTCCCATCGATTATCTGCGCCACAAAGGTTCACACTCTTGTGGCATCAATTACAGTTCAGAGGAGCCATTGTGCACGACGAGATAGCGTGCTATTTTCAGTTGCAGTGCTGCAAATGATGCAGCGAGTTAGTTGAGGACGAGAGGGAGTGGTGCACCTCGACGATGCAGGTGCCGCAGCTGCCGCCGTCGCCGCAGTTCATCAGCTTCCTCTGCAGCGCGCGCCCCAGGAACCATTAATTAACAGATAGTGGAAGAGGAAAATCTGCATAGGAATTGAGCCAGAGAAGGTGCGGAGGGTAGTGAGGGAGGGTGGCTCACGTATGTCGCGTAGACCTCGATCTTGTTCTCGACCATGATGTCTCGGAGGAGCTTGTCGCTGTTGACCACCGCTGACCTTTCCACCTGGTATGACCCGTCGGCGCCCGGCACAGAAAGTCAATTAAACACTCGCCGCCCGGAGGCCGGAAGTAGCGGATGCCGTCGAGGGCTTACCCCGAGGAACTCGAGCTCGATTTGGGGCCTGGGCGGCGCCGGCGCTCGTCGGTGAGGATCTCCTCCACCGCCAGATGCTCCGCCTAATCCTTCCTCCCGAGCGTCGCCCCGTCGTTCAAGCTCTCGCGCCGCCGCCGCCCCGCCGCACGCCGCGCCCCAGGCGACCACCTCGTCGCGCCGCCCGTTCCCCCAGCCAGAAACGCCGAGCCGAAGCCCCCGCGCCCGGCCGTCGCGCCGCCCGTCATCAGCTGCGTCGCGTGCCACCGTCGATTGGATCTGGCGGGCGCGCCGTCTGCTGCCGCCATGCCTCCTCTCCTCGGTAAACATAGGGTCTTATTCATAAAAGTGAAACGTTTTCCTCACTAAAGAAATGACTGCGGTTTTATTAACTGAAAATGGAGGGGCCTTTTTACAAAAAATGCCACGACGGACGACGAGAAACAGTATTTGCTTTATTATTAGGGAGATATAGATGTACACACATCATAAGGGATATCTACAAATAACACTACAATTATCCATCAAGTTTGCTAAGGTGGGTTGCATGAGATTATGATTGTTAAAGAGAATATTGGTCTAGAAATAAGCCATATGCTGACATCGGCTAAATTGCAACTTAGCCGTTATCATATCAAAAGTAGATTTAATTACACGTTAGCTAAAACACATGATGAGCTGTTCTAAGAGGTTATGAAATAGTTGTGATAAACTGTCGAGCTTTTCGAGGCCGATCATGAATGTTTGAGGAAACTGCTCATGATGGCGGCGATGTTGAAAAACCTTATGGACCTGACCTCAAGGTTTACAATGTCATCTCCCTCTCCTATTTTGCTCGATGTGTTTGTGGTCTCTGTCTAGGCATCACCTTATTTTTCATGTTTCCTTTCTGATAAGATTGACATGTTGAGCACTTTATCTAATAAATTATTCAAGTATGATCATGTTAAAGGTAAGAAAACATAGAAAAGTATAAATGTACCTCTAAATGTAGGAAACCCTACAAAAGACATTCATGTCAGCATCTAGACAACTCCTCACACTTATACATATTTTCAGTGCATATCTTCAGCATTGTAACAGCACACGGGAATAGGCAAAGTTTTGATTAAACTATTTATTCAATAGAAACATACAAACACGGTAGAATTGACGTTGTGTCAACATTATCTTGCCATGTGTACATACGTAGCAGGCATCGGTTATACGCACCTGAGCTGTCTTCTCGCAGCCGCGGACACACATGATAACATCGCCTTTTTCCGTCGTCACCTATGGATGCTCCATGCCACAGGCTCGTCGTCTTGCACGGCCCTCCTCTATTAACATCAAGGTTGGCTCCTTGATCATTTGTGTACATTCATCCGCAACCGGCAGATCAAATTGGCTGGTTCCCGTCGATAGCTGGCCGCTCCCGCCACTTTTTCCGTGTTGTTCTTGTCGATACCGAGGTCGGCTCCTGATCATTCGTGTACAAGATCCTCCCGACAATTTTTCCATGTTGTTCTTGTAGACATCAAGGTCGGTTCCTTGATCATTCGTGGACATGCTTCCACATGTGTGGACAATCGGCTCTTGCCTGGGTATTTTTAATCGGCCAAGTCTTGCATTGTCCCGGCATAACACCGTATCTCTCGTGGAGACTCTGCTGCATCCATTCTTTTATCATATACCTAGAAATCATGAGCCAACTTCTGGATATGTGCAGGTTTTGAAGGTATTTAAATTGCTGTTATTACATGCAAGTAGTTGAGGTGGTACTATTTTAAAAGATAAAAATTCCTTTTAATAAAGAAATTCCAGCGTGCTGGCTCAACTGGAATAGTTCGGATGCACGGCAAACACAAAATTTTGCAAAACATTGACACGTAGTTTTAGGTATTTTTAGTCACTCCTGGAGTTATTAAATTCATGAAAATGTATCCAAATACTAAAACTGAACTCCAACTAAGGTTATTTTTTGCTAAAGAGAAATGATCACTATGAGTCAGACTCAACAAAATTGGATCCATTCCAAAGAGTGAGAATTAAGATTCTTGATCCCTCTCAATTTATGTTTCAATTCGAGGGTCCAGAGAGGTGTTTTCATAGTCATCTCCGAATATTTGCCATCTCAAAATATTTTCGATTTCATTTTTCTATGACTTGTCTTTATATATGAAAATTGGTTATTTACGATGTACGATGATCCCTGTTAAGCATCCATGAATGAATAGTTAAAGTGCCCCACTCATAATTGGTAAATTTGCGGATTCAAATCCTGCTGGATGCACACCAATGGGAACGTTCCATAAGTCAAATCCTGCTGGATGCACACCAATGGGAACGTTTCATAAGTCTATTTGATCTGGCTCTCTACCCATGGAATTTCATCCATCATCCATACATAACGAATTGGTATGGTATAACATAAGAATAATAAGAACTCAAATTCTTATCGATACTGGAACTCAGAGCATAGGAGGGAAAGTCAATTAATGGATGGAATTAAATATGCAGTAGGATAGAAAGGGGTCCCAAGTCCCATTGGTAGAAAAGCTATACAAAGGTGCAAGGTGCAAGGTGATCGAGAAAAGGCTGGCATTATGTTTGCAAGATAACAGGAGAGCAAAACTATAACATGGGAAAAACAAAATGTTAATCAGCTAATAAGGTAGAATGCCATAATTGATGTCAGACAGACAAAAAAAATATTTTATTATTGGACTCACGAACTTCTCTGTACTATGGAGATATAAAGTCTGCAAAATAAATAGATTTTTTCATTGACGATCTGGATTTCCAATTTACTGGTTTCTTTTGTTCTATTTTGGATGAGAATAAACATGCATCCAATTATTCTTTTGCTCTATCTTACAAATTCGACGCACGTACCTTCCACCTGCAGCTCATTCCTATCATCAGATGGAGCGACCAAATTATCAGCTGAATCTTTCTCCCCTTGTCCCATTTAACTAAGGTGGGAAATAAGTATCGTAAATAAATTGCACACAAGAGACACTAGTGGGGACGGGGCCTTTAGCCCCGGCCCGTAAGGGGCTTTAGTCCTGGTTCACCAACCAGGACTAAAGGGCTAACCTTTAGTCGCGGCCCTATTATAAGCCGGGTCTAAAGGTGCTCCACGTGGGCGCCTCGTAGCGCCCCACGGGCAGGACCTTTAGTCCCGGTTCGTTACACGGGCCGGGACTAAAGAGTTTCAGATTTTGCTTATTTCCGGATTTTTTTAATGAAATTATTTTTGGGTTTTAGGGTTTTAGGGTTTAGGTGTTCGGGAGATTAACGTGATGCCTCGTTTGGTGTTCGGGAATTAGTTTTCATATAATTTAAAAAGAAATAATTATGCATATATATATAAGGTTAACTTATCTTACAAGCGAGCATATATATACAATTATATGGAGATCTGAATTATCGGGACTAGAGCCCGTCTATTTGATTACATGGACGAACATCAGTAATGGCCCCTAGCTACACTAAATCGTCCTTTGTCATCTATAGCTTCCGTCCTCAGAAAGGTCGCAAGCTCCTCTGCAACAGCAATCGCGCGTTGCTCTAGTAGGACCTTCGTCGTCATGGCCGTGTGCTATATAAGAAGAGGAGATGAATATGAATATCAATCAGGATAACAAAGAATGACGGGTAAAAATAGAGGTGTGAATGTTCATTGCTTACGTCGAATCTGTGATCCTTGTGCTCAGAGGTAAACGTGCGAATGGTCTCGCAAACATAGTATCCGCATAGATGCATTCCCCGTGGCTGCTAGTCGCACTTTACGAGAATAGAATATATATAATCAAAATAATAATCTAGCATCATAAATGTATTGAAAATAGAAGTATATCATACTACCACTTACCTGAGCCGCTCTAAAGGTCAGCTTCTCATGCTCGATACCGGGAGTCACGCACTTGAACCGCTTCCAAACCCTGCCCGACAAGGATAATGATTTGGTAAGTTTTTCATTAATTGATATATCATAAAATCATCGAAAGAGACCGATAGAGCGCAAGAATGATTGAAATTACCCTTGGAGCATGTCCTGCAGGCTTTGGAACTGTTCCAAGGGTCTCGATAATGGGTCGAAGGCATCAACTCTTCCCTTATCAATTTGAATGTCCAACAGAATCCAATGGAAGCTGCACATGTATATATATATATATATATGTGTGTGTGTGTGTGTGTGTGTGTGTGTGTGTGTGTGTGTGTGTCAGTAACTTATCAATTACACTTATAAGTGAATGGACACAACAGAGTAAAGACCCTCACCTGAAGTTGTATGGAAACAGTATGTGGTCACAGAAAATTTGATCTGTTAGAAACCTTAGAAGGTTTTCCTCCGTCTCCTTGGGATAATTAGTTAGTGTCGCTATATGTATTTTATCTGGGTTAATAAACCCAATATTTAGGATGCTCTTACTTTTACAATCCAGAATCTTCATTCTGCATAATAGAGTACAAGTTATATATAGACAATGAATTGAAATAACTAAACAAGTTATATGTAGACAACAAATTGAAAAACTTACACACAATAGCAACTCATAAGCGATTTGTCGAGGGCGTCACCATTGTACATCTGGAAGAGTTCATCAAAGTCGATATGGATTTGTTCGGGGCGGCCATAGTACTCCTGTGGGACACTCAACACGATCATTGTTCTCCCATTCTTTGATTCACTTAAGTACCATTGATGCAAGTAACGCATGTTTGTTGGGAGATCATCTTTGCTGACCAAAGGCTAACCCATGACAAACTGTGGCTTAGGGGCTACCACAGCCTTGGGTATCCTGTCGTCTTGGGAAGACAGCAATTCTTCAACCGAGACACCACATGCAGCCGCCAACTCCTTTGCTCTTTCAAAAGCTAGCCCCTGCACCGGAGGGGGAACATTCTCGGTTAACACCTTGAGGGGTGGGATCGACTGTTTGGCCTGTTGTCCAAGCTGAGGAACGTCTAATTTTTTCTTGCTTGTAGTTGAACTTGATTTGCTCCCACTTGCACTTGCACGTGATCTGCTCTTTTTCACTTCCTTCTGCAATGTGCGTGTATAGTCATCAGGCTTATGGTGTAAGTCATACTGTGATGGAAGGGTCGTGAAGTATTTTGCAAATGCTATTTGCTTCTCGGTGTATTCCGGGCGGGGCTCGGGTGTCGGGACCCCGATCCTAAGCCATAGGAATCCAGCCTGTAACACATCGCATCCCTTTGTGGTCTCACGCACGGTTAACTCCACGGCCGCAACCTTACCTTAGCCGGGACCGTTTGCGTCTTTTGACTCACGTATGCGATAGTGTCGCTAGCAAACCAATGTCAAAGAACCCGGATCGACATGTCTAGTCATAAACCAAAGTGGCAGTTCCGCACAAGGACAGGCATACATGACCCAACAAAGCAGGTGTCGGTCATCAACGAACGTAGACGAGTCATAGAAAGCTACAAGGACTCCATTACGTCGCGTGACATTTCCCCAAAGGGGACAGACACAGCAGCTAAGAAGGACACATGCCGGTCAACCAATGTGTCCAGAGTAGTAGCGAACTACCAAGGCTCGTTGGATCACAAAGGGGCATTTCCTTGTAAGGAGTGCTACTAAAGTTCACGACTAGCTATTCGAACCCCATACATATCAAGTAAGACACACGTACGCATGGCATACCGATATGTATAGATACATCGATGGCATCACAACATAACCATAACCATACAAGCTTTATTTAAGAGGCTCGGAAGAGCCACACACAGAATATTACACATTAAGGGTCTCACGACCCATAATAGCAGTCATACAATACAAGCCAGCGGAAGAGTTATAAACTGTCTGGGTACAGACAGGGCAACTAGTAGGCATGTGGCCTGACTATACTACAGAGCCGACGTAGGGCCAGATCGTAGCTGGGATACCAGCTACTCGTCGTCGTCGATGTCTACGAAGAACCCTCCATTAGGGTCATTAGCAACCTCTGCAACATTTATTAAGAAAACATGAGTACGAAGGTACTCAGCAAGACTTTAGGAGAACTAACTACTCATGCAAGGTATCAAAAGGTGTTGTGGGGTTTCATGCGGAAAGCCAACATTTGACTCGTGGCTAGACAACTTGCATTTTGAAATTAGTTTTGACAACTTGATTTCTCGCACACGAGTCCACTAACACCACAACAATACACTATCGTGGAATCATTCCGTCTTCATACAGAAATGCCGTCCACGACACTCACGCTTATCTTGACAATTTTATGAGTAGCCATTGAAGTTATCTATGAACAACATATGTCTCCAAGTAGTCCATATCCGCGGACGCGGCTATTCGAATAGATCATAACCCTGTAGGGGTGTACTTCGTCACACACGCTCTCGCCACTTATCGCTATGTGCACGTCATGCACCTCGGCAACCTTCAAGCGGAAGCCCAGCGAGGGAGTCGGCCACGACCGTTAACCACACTAGTACCTAGTCCAGGTTTATCGCCTATCTGAGAGTAACCCGTACGGAAGTCCGGCCGAGTTTTCCGCCACGGCCTCAAACGATGTGCGTAGGGTTCCCAAGCCCACCATCCGGGTGCCACTTGGTACACCGTGCCACTGCCTACCGCATCACGGTCCACCTCTCAGGTCAGCACCATGCACGGCCTCCAGCATTACTATAAACACCAGAAACTACTTGCAACTCCTGGACCGAGTACTACGCGATTAATAGGCCGAGCGGGGTCATATTTCAGGGCCCAGCATGTGGTAGTATCTAGTCTTGGATTACATATACGAAACTTAGTTCCTAAGTACGGTTCCAATGAAACAACCCGCCATGTACTCCTACACAGCCTTTCACCGGTACCTTTACCAAATCAAGTTCAACACACAACCTTTGCTCACCAAACACATTTCACAATTCTGTTCATCTCCCAGATGACAGACCATACACAACTCTAAGCATAGCATGCATAGCAGGATAAGGCACATCACAGCTCAGGCAACTACCAGGTATGCTAGGTTGCAAGGTTTGGCTATTTACTGTGACAATGTTAAGTCATGCAAAGGAAATGGGTTCAACTATCGTGGCAAAAGCAGTTGAAGCATTTGGTCCTAATGCAATAATTAGGTGCAGGAGCAAGAACATGGGATTTGTCGGGATGATCAAAAGGGTTGCTTGCCTTGTTGCTTAGAGGAGGAACGATATCCGTCAGACGGATATTCGGTGGAATCCGGGGGTGCGGAGCCTACCGAAATGAATGGCAACATTCAATAACAATCATATGCAATCAAAATGATGCATGAGCATGGCATGAGAATGCAAAGTGATAAGTTATTATAATCAAGATGTTTTAGGTTTAGAGTTGATTTGAATCACATTCGAATAGCAATTCAAACGGGTATTCTCGGATACCGGTTTAATTGATTCGACCTGATGCTCAGATCAACTTAATGTTAACATGCATGAAATGTCATGTTATGGTACTGATTTATATCTAGGGAAGTGTGTGATCATTGCATTTATAATGAAATTTGGATATTTTTGCAAATTCCATTTATAAAGTGATTAAAAGAATTGAATTATTCCTTATTTCACAAATTAGGGTCCTGTAACTTTTTCAAAGATAGTTGAAAATAGCATAATCAGAATCCTTGAATTTTTCTGATACTTTTTCATATATAATTTATTTTCATTAGAGTTACAGATTAATTTCTATGATTTTTGCAATTTTAGCAATTTCCTGAATTAGTTTTAAACTGGAAATTCCATTTATTGCATCAGGCTGACGTCAGCAGGTCAGCCGACCTGTTCAGGTCAAACCTGACAGGGGGGCCCCACTGGTCAGCCTCTCTGAGACTAATCCCGCGCTGACCAGCCCTAACTGAGGTTTGACTTGGCCTTGGGCCCACTTGTCAGCGAGTGATTAAGTCACTAATCGGCTGGGTTAGCTTGCCACGTCGACCTCCACCGGCGGCGAGGTCGTCCTCGCCGGCGGGGAGCCTCCGGCGACCACCAGCACGGCGGAGGGGCTCGGAAACGGCGCATAGGGGGCCAAATGCTGCGCGGAGAGCACCAGAGGAACGACACGTCTCCCGCAGCTTCATTTCTGCGCCTAGCCGGGGCTGATCTGGCCGGAGATGACGCCGGCGACGAGCTTGGCGGCGGCCAAGGCTCGGGCGTCATCGGGGTCTTTGAATCAGAGGGATCTACGCTCGGTTCTTAGCTGCTACGGCATCTACGCGTCGTCCTGGAGCTATTGGTGCCCTCGGAAGGACGAGCTGGACATCGGAGGGCTACCGGCGACGAGCGGCAGCAGCGGTCCTCGTCGGGCTCCGGTGAAACTAGGGCTAGAGGAGGGGATCGACGGGGAAAACTTAGGGGAAACGACCGCATGCTCACAGGGAGTGCAGAGCAGAGCTCAGACGGCTCGGGCAAGGCCTGGGGGCGACGAATCGACGGAAGAGGTCCGGCGGCCGGAGGAGGAAGACGACGGCGTTGCGGGCGTTGCAGGGCTCGAGGAAGCTTCGGCTTCTGCAGAGACGACCAGGGCGACGAGGCGGAGCTAATGGCGTGCTCTGGGAGGGGATCCTATGGCCAGGGGCACGGCCAGCTCGAGCTCGAGCTCGGCTCTAATGGCGGCAGCAGGGAGAAGGAGGAGATCCGGGAGGAGGGGAAGAACCGAGGCGGGGAATGGATAGGGGAAGCTCTGGGGAGCTTATCTCCGTCGTCGCCAGCGCGAACTGGCGGCCAGGCAGGCACGCAGGTGCGTGGCCGCGCCGGAGGAGGCGGCGGCCACCTCCTGCTGCCTACTGGCGCGAGGGAGGGGACGAGCGGGGAGATGGGCCGGGCCTGGCTTGGGCGACAGGTAAGTCTTTTTCCATTTCCTCTGTTTTTGTTTTTCTGTTTTGCTATTTATTGCTTTGCTAATTATTTCAGCTCCAAAACAAAAAGTAAAAACTATTTTAGACCTCCTGTAATATTTGTTATAATATCCCCACTCATTTCCAAGACTTTCAACATTTTTGGAAAATTATAGTTTCTGATTTCAAATTTTAAATTTGAAACCAGTGGGTTTTGCATTTATTTAAAATGCTTAAAGTGTCAAGAAAATAGTTTTCTCCAATGCTCTTTTACTTTCATGATTTATCACAAAGTTTGAACATTTCTTGAGGCCATTTTGGGTTCATTGATTTTGAACTAGTTGAAATTTCCTTTAATTGAAATGGTGGCTAGGGTTTTTAGTTTTTCCTTTGCCACATTGTTGTTTTTGTTGAAACTTCTTGGATGCAAATGCAAAGAAGACATGAGCACAATGCTATCTTGGTTAAGGGTTAGGGATGTGACATCGGGTTCCTTCTTTTTCATCAGCGCATCATGATGTTCCTTTGCTATCCTGGCGTTTTCCTCGGGGGTACGATCATAAGGTCTGATAGGAAGATTAGCATGACGTACCTTTGGGAGGGGCGACCGTTTGCGCTTTGGGGTGCTCTGTGGCTTAGGAATCGTCGGCGGAGCGTTCTTGGTGGCATGCTCCCGCTTAGTATCCGGAGCGGGCAGCGGCGGAGACGGACGACCCAAGTCCGGCGGCGGTGATCGAGATGGACTCGTGTTGTGCTGGCCGACGTCATGTGAAGGGCTTGCACGTGATCTGCTCTTTTTCACTTCCTTCTGCAATGTGCGTGTATAGTCATCAGGCTTATGGTGTAAGTCATACTGTGATGGAAGAGTCGTGAAGTATTTTGCAAATGTTATTTGCTTCTCGGTGTATTCCGGGCGGGGCTCGAGTTCCTTCTTTTTCATCAGCGCATCATGATGTTCCTTTGCTATCCTGGCGTTTTCCTCGGGGGTACGATCATAAGGTCTGATAGAAAGATTAGCATGACGTACCTTTGGGAGGGGCGACCGTTTGCGCTTTGGGGTGCTCTGTGGCTTAGGAATCGTCGGCGGAGCGTTCTTGGTGGCACGCTCCCGCTTAGTATCCGGAGCGGGCGGCGGCGGAGACGGACGACCCAAGTCCGGCGGCGGTGATCGAGATGGACTCGTGTTGTGCTGGCCGACGTCATGTGAAGGGCTTGCACGTGATCTGCTCTTTTTCACTTCCTTCTGCAATGTGCGTGTATAGTCATCAGGCTTATGGTGTAAGTCATACTGTGATGGAAGGGTCGTGAAGTATTTTGCAAATGCTATTTGCTTCTCGGTGTATTCCGGGCGGGGCTCGGGTTCCTTCTTTTTCATCTGCGCATCATGATGTTCCTTTGCTATCCTGGCGTTTTCCTCGGGGGTACGATCATCAGGTCTGATAGGAAGATTAGCATGACGTACCTTTGGGAGGGGCGACCGTTTGTGCTTTGGGGTGCTCTGTGGCTTAGGAATCGTCGGTGGAGCGTTCTTGGTGGCACGCTCCCGCTTTGTATCCGGAGCGGGCGGCGGCAGAGACGGACGACCCAATTCCGGCGGCGGTGATCGAGATGGACTCGTGTTGTGCTCGCCGACGTCATGTGGAGGGCGTGGAGGTAATGGAGGTGTAGGTGACCTGCGACGACTCGGAGGCGGTGTTGTCCTTGGGGCCGAGCCTGGAAGCTTGATGTAGTTCTTGTCCCATAGGATGACTCCACCGAGTACTTCTCCGAGTGTCCTCTCATCTTCGGGTCCAGCTATGTCGAGCTCCATATCATTAAACCCCGTCATGATTTCATCCACCCTAACTTTAGCAAAGCCAGCTAGAATCTCACGGCCATGCCAGCGTGCATCAGGGCCAGAAGGTAAATCTTGTCCGACGGCCACCTTCATGGATATGTTCTTGAATTTCTGATGGAGTTCACATGATGTTGACTCCTTGATTCCATCCACGGGGTAGCCGGGACCGCCCTCTATCATTCTTTGTTCATCGTCGGGCGGGGCCTCAGATTCAGCCACGCTTCTTTTCCGCTTAGATGGGGCGCCGGTAATATCAAGTGCAGGATCTTCCTGGCGCGGTACTGCTCTAAGCTCATCAATCTGCTTCTGTTGCTCATTAATCCTGGCAAGCAACTGGTTGAACTTGTCATTCTCCTCATCCTGCTGCCGCTTCTTTGCTCTCTCTCGGCTTCTGTAAGTGTCTTGGTCTCTGGCAAACCCAAGCCACCATGGGTAAGAAGGACCGAAGCCTCGCGTTCGTCCTCCATGTTCGTCATTGCCGAGGACCAGTGTGAGCAAATCTTTATCTCTATCTGCAGTGAACTTTCTTTGTCCCTCCTTAATTTCTTTCACTATCCTTTTCCAATTCTCCCTGGGTATCCTAAGATTGTCATTGCACATGAGGTCCCCTGTTGTTTCGTCGTACGACCCACCGTGCGCAAGGAACCAATTTCTTGCTCTTAATTCCCACTCATCACGAAGTGGTTCAGGTACGATGCCTTTATCTATCAGATCTTGCTCTTTCTTATCCCACTTTGGGATGGCAGTCTCATAGCCCCCTGGCCCCAGCTTGTGGTGACATTTCTTCTTGTCGGCATTTATCTTGTTCTTTTCTGATAATGCCTGGGCATCTTCTGACTCCTTGTACTCTTGAAATTCCTTCGAGTGATTTTCCTGCTTGGCTAGATACCCTCGAATACTGGCACTTTCTTTGTCTTCAGATAGTTTTTCCATAGCTTCTTCTTCCAGCTACGGAACAGTTCGGCCATCTTTTTTAGAGTCCACTGCTTGACTTTGGCCCTCAGTTTGTCTGCGGCGTCTTCATTCTCACATTCTGGCAGGTTGAAATGTGACATGAGATCATTCGAAAGATTATCTTTGTACCTTTCGGCGACATAGTCACTATCGGATGCCCCTTTGCGCTTGTTCCACTCCCGAACGTTGATCGGGACGTGATCCCTAACGAGAACTCCGCATTGCTTCTTGAATGTGTCAGCAGCATTCTTAGGAAGCTTGGGTTCGCCCGTAGGCATTATCACCTCAAAGGTGTAATGGGTCCGTGCATCCAACTTTCTAGTCGAGCCTCGTTTCGTAGATTTGCTCGATGTGGAGGCCTAAGAGGGAGAAACATTCGTCAAATGAATGTATATGTATCCAATATAGAGATATCTCCAATATTTTTTACATATTACAAGTGATTGTCGAACTTCATATGTATACCTCGCCGGACTTTATTATTTCTTCACCGGCTTCTCCACCGACTTCTCCATCAGTGGAGCTATCACCTTCTCCGTCATTGGACCTATCTCCTGCCCCATCGGCTTCATCTTCGTGTCGCTCGACCTCCGTTCCATATCCGGAGTCGTTTAGATATGACGGCGGAGATTCAGCTGGTTCAACGTCGGGGCCGTCTTTGATTATATCTTCGAGAAGTTCTTCCTCTTCGAGGTTCCTGATATGTGGATCCATAGTTCTGCAAAAAAGAAATTTTATTAACTAATAAACTAACAAACTATATAAGAGGGGTTGGAAACTTCCAAGTGTCGTTTTATATAGGAGGACCTTTAGTCCCGGGTCTTGGCTAGAACCTAAACTCTAACATACCAGCCGGGCGGAGCCCAGTCCCGGACACTTAAGCATATACAATAGCAAAATTAAACTAGTTCTATTAATTTTCTTGCTAAAAATAAACTATTAACACTTAAGCATATACAATAGCAAAATTAAACTATTAACACTTAAGCATATACAATAGCAAAATTAAGCAATAATCTAAGAAACACTATTAACACTTAAGCATAAACACTATACAATAGCAAAATTAAATGACAAAAAATATATTTCTTCTTCTTGTAACCCTACACTAATTTTTCCTCTTCTTCTATTTCTCCTCTTCTTCTACTTCTACTTCTCCTCTTCTTGTACTACTTCTCCTCTCCTCTTCTTATATTTTTCCTCTTCTTCTCCTCTCCTCCTCTTCTTATTCTCCTTTTTCTTCTTTTCTTCTCCTCCTCTTCTTATTTTCCTTTTTCCTAATTCTACATATTACTAACCCTAATAATCTAGCACAAACCTAATAACAATAGGAATTAAATAACAAAAAAAAAACTTTTTCTTCTTTTCTTCCCTTTTTCTTCCTTTCTTCTCCTTTTTATTCCTTTCTTCTCCTTTTTCTTCCTTTCTTCCCTTTTTCTTATTTTCTTCTCCTTTTTCTTCTTTTCTTTTCCTTTTTCTTCTTTTCTTCTCTCCTTCCCTTTTTCTTCCTTTCTTCTCCTTTTTCTTCCTTTCTTCTCCTTTTTCTTCCTTTCTTCTCCATTTTCTTCTTTTCTTCTCCTTTTTCTTCCTTTCTTCTCCTTTTTCTTCTTTTCTTCTCCTTTTTCTTCTTTGCTTGTGCTGGCCGGAGTGTTGGGGATGAGGGGTCATGGGGCTTACCGGCCGGAGGTTTCGACGGCGCGCGGCGAGGAGGACGGCGGCGCACGACGAGGAGGACGGCGGCGGCGAGCAGGACGACGGCGACGACGAGGAGGACGGGAGGCCGCGGCGAGCAGGACGGCGGGCAGCCTGACGGCGTCGTCGAGTTCGTCGCTAGCTGTGCCGCGCCGGGCAGGAGAACGAGAGGAAGAAGAAGAGAAATGGACGATTTGGGTTCGAAATTTTCTAACTCCCGCTTATACAGGTGGATCTTTAGTCCCGGTTCGGGGCTCGATCCGAGACTAAAGACCCCTTTAGTCCCGGGTGGAGCCACGACCCAGGACTAAAGGCCCTTTTTCGGCAGACCAAAAGGCAGGAAGCAGGGGCCTTTAGTCCCAGGGCGTGGCTCGAACCGGGACTAAAGACACCCCTTTAGTCCCGGGTGGAGCCACGACCCGGGACTAAAGGCCCTTTTTCGTCAGACCAGAAGGCGGGAAGCAGGGGCCTTTAGTCCCGAGGCATGGAAAGAACCGATACTAAAGTGTTGCCTATATAAACCCTCGCCCCTGCCCACCATATCCCCTGTTTTTTGGTTGTTGAAGTGTGACCATGCCATGCTCTTGCCACTCTAGTTCATGCACATGACGTGTTCGATGAAATTCCCGAGCCACTCTACTTAAGCTTTCTCCTCTCCAAGCTCGACCTCCAAGCTCCATTTTCCTTAATATTTGTCTAGGTTTGGCCGTGCACCAACTGCACAAGTGTTTTAAAAGGTTAGCTACTTCATCCTTTCATTTGTCACTGCTAGTGTACCTCATTTCAAATGCTCAAATTAACTTCTTAGAGTCTGCACATGCGTAGGGTGTCGTCCCGTGCCCGTCCTCACCATTGTCGATCGCCCCGTGCCGATCTCGTCGCGAGCACCACCGTGGTGAGCCTCTTGTTCTTATCTTCTTTTTAAAAGAAAAAAAATCTTACTTGTAAGATTTAGATACATACTTGTATAAATTACTCACTTTCATTATTTTTTGTTATTATATAGTGCGATGGTTTTGGTATCCTCCTCCGTCGGCCCTCGTCTTGTCTATGATTCGGATGTGGTATATATTATCTTTTATAACTATTTGTTTTATTTAGTGTTTATGACAATTATGACGACCAACATGACACATATTTTTTTAACCTAGGAGGTATGTGAACTGGAAATTCCAACCCACATAAAAATTCTTGTCGAGAAGTTAAATTAGGTTGAAAAAGAAAACAAATACTTGAAGAAAAAATTGAAAATAATTGAGGATAAGAATATGGAACTGGAGTTGCATGTCGCCGATGTCATCGATGATCGCAAGATGAAGATCGATGCGATGTGGTTGAAGATGGATGCAATGCGCTTGAAGATGGATGAAATGCGCTTGAAGATTAGGAATATTAGAAAATATGCCATTGATAAAGAGGCTTGGTATCATTATGCTGTTGGGTCAATTGTTACCTTAGTTGCGATTTTGATCGCGTTTGTTGTTGCATTTAAATGTTTTACATAGTTGTATGTTGTTTTATGAGAGAACTTCATGTATTTATTTTTTGCAATAATAACATTTGATCACTACTATTCTTTGGCTTTAATGTGATGATGAACTTGTATTAATTTGGTCATATGTTCTGCAATGGTTTTTTGAGCTAGTTGACCCTGAAATTGAAAAGCACTACAAATGAACTCTGAAAATGTTGAAAGTTGGCATGCTATAATCATTTCACCCACATAGCATGTGTTAAAAAGTTGAGAGGGCTACGACAAAAACTGGATGCACTTCGTGTACAAAACGGACAATCTCTCTCGATGTATCAGGGTTTCGAACGAGAACTCATCTCTTACAAAGGGATTTCATTTTTTTAAACTTATTTGAGCTCCATACTTTTTGTGTGTTCAAAATGCACCATTCAAAGGCACATCACAAAATTTCAACAATTTCTGACTTCATTTGGTATAATTCGTGCATTTACTTATTTTTTTTGAGCTAGTTGACCCTGAAATTGAAAAGCACTACAAATGAACTCTGAAAATGTTGAAAGTTGGCATGCTATCATCATTTCACCCACATAGCATGTGTTAAAAAGTTGAGAGGGCTACGACAAAAACTGGATGCACTTCGTGTACAAAACGGACAATCTCTCTCGAAGTATCAGGGTTTCGAACGAGAACTCATCTCTTACAAAGGGATTTCATTTTTTAACTAATTTGAACTCCATACTTTTTGTGTGTTCAAAATGCACCATTCAAAGGCACATCACAAAATTTCAACAATTTCTGACTTCATTTGGTATATTTCGTGCATTTACTTATTTTTTTTGAGCTAGTTGACCCTGAAATTGAAAAGCACTACAAATGAACTCTGAAAATGTTGAAAGTTGGCATGCTATCATCATTTGACCCACATAGCATGTGTTAAAAAGTTGAGAGGGCTACGACAAAAACTGGATGCACTTCGTGTACAAAACGGACAAACTCTCTCGAAGTATCAGGGTTTCGAACAAGAACTCATCTCTTACAAAGGGATTTCATTTTTTTGAACTTATTTGAACTCCATACTTTTTGTGTGTTGAAAATGCACCATTCAAAGGCACATCACAAAATTTCAACAATTTCTGACTTCATTTGGTATATTTCGTGCATTTACTTTTTTTTTGAGCTAGTTGACCCTGAAATTGAAAAGCACTACAAATGAACTCTGAAAATGTTGAAAGTTGTCATGCTATCATCATTTCACCCACATAGCATGTGTTAAAAAGTTGAGAGGGCTATGACAAAAACTGGATGCACTTCGTGTACAAAACGGACAATCTCTCTCGAAGTATTAGGGTTTCGAACGAGAACTCATCTCTTACAAAGGGATTTCATTTTTTGAACTTATTTGAACTCCATACTTTTTGTGTGTTCAAAATGCACCATTCAAAGGCACATCACAAAATTTCAACAATTTCTCACTTCATTTGGTATATTTCGTGCATTTACTTATTTTTTTGAGCTAGTTGACCCTGAAATTGAAAAGCACTACAAATGAACTCTGAAAATGTTGAAAGTTGGCATGCTATCATAATTTCACCCACATAGCATGTGTTAAAAAGTTGAGAGGGCTACGACAAAAACTGGATGCACTTCGTGTACAAAACGGACAATCTCTCTCGAAGTATCAGGGTTTCGAACGAGAACTCATCTCTTACATGGATACTATGAAAATGAAAAGTGTTTGAAATTTAGTACATTCCATACATGCATTACATAAAAGGTTTAATACATTATTACATTATTGCACCAATATTCCTATCTATTATTTCTGTTTTCTTCTGGGTCGTAGCCATGGAGAATCTTCATCATTCAGTAGGATGCTTGGGTTAGTTTTCACTTTGAAGGGCGGAATTTCATGAAACTTATTATAATCTTCTGACATGTCTGTCTTGTCATCTACTCCCACGATGTTTCTTTTCCCTGAAAGAACTATGTGGCGTTTTGGCTCATCGGACGATATCTTCTTTTGCTGATTTCTTTTTCTCGTTTTTGTAGACATGTCCTTCACATAGAA
Organism: Hordeum vulgare subsp. vulgare; assembly: GCF_904849725.1. NCBI lineage: Eukaryota > Viridiplantae > Streptophyta > Magnoliopsida > Poales > Poaceae > Hordeum > Hordeum vulgare. Next base: position 379,957,660 of record NC_058518.1, read on the forward strand.
AACCTGAGCGACATCATTGGCTAGGACAAATGGTTCGTCCATGTACGCAAGATTGTTGAGATCCACTGTTGTCATGTCGTACTTTTGGTCTACAACTACCCCGCCTCCTGCCAGCTTCACCCATTTGCACCAAAACAAAGGGATCTTAAAAGTAGGTCCATAGTCAAGTTCCCATATCTCCTCTATGTACCCGTAATATGTTTCCAAACAGTGCCCATTCTCGTCTGTTGCATCAAAGCGGACACCACTATTTTGGTTGGTGCTCTTTTTATCTTGGGCAATCGTGTAAAATGTATTACCATTTATCTCATACCCTTGGAAAGTACATATAGTCGAAGATGGTGGCCTGGCCAAACAGTACAACTCATCTCCAACGGTGTCGTCATTCATGAGATGTGTCTGCAACCAACTGTCGAAAGTCTTCTTGTGTTCCCCTTTAATCCAAGAGTCAGCCTTCCCCGGGTTTTCGGAGCGTAGAATATTCTTGTGTCTCACGATATACGGAGCCACCACGATGGAATTGTGTAGAACTGTGTAGTGTGCTTGAGAGAAAGAATGCCCGTCCATACATACTTTTGCTTTCCTTCCTAGTGTGCCTTTTCCTGTCAGCCTACCCTCATACCGAGATTTAGGAACACCAATCGGCTTAAGGTCAGGAAGAAAGTCCACACAAAACTCAATGACCTCCTCTGTTCCATAGCCCTTGGAGATGCTTCCTTCTGGCCTAGCACGGTTACGAACATATTTCTTTAAGACTCCCATGAACCTCTCGAAGGGGAACATATTGTGTAGAAACACAGGACCGAGAATTCTAATCTCTTCAACTAGGTGAACTAGGAGGTGTGTCATTATATTGAAGAAGGATGGCGGGAACAACAACTCAAAGCTGACCAGACATTGGACCACATCAATCTGTAACCCTGATAGACTTTCTCGATCGATTACATTCTGAGAAATTGCATTGAGGAATGCACATACCTTCACAATTGCCAGGCGAACATTTTCCGGTAGAATTCCCCTCAATGCAACCGGAAGCAATTGCGGCATAAGCACGTGGCAGTCATGAGACTTTAGGTTTTGGAATTTTTTGTCTTTCATATTTACGATTCCCTTTATATTCGACGAGAAGCCAGTCGGGACCTTGATACTGAAAAGGACTTCAAAGAAGATTTCCTTCTCTTCCTTAGTAAGAGCGTAGCTCGCACGCCCTTGAAACTGCCCTGGATGCATGCCATCTCTTCCTTTATGACGTTCCTGGTCCTCCCGTGCTTCCGGTGTATCTTTTGACTTCCCATACAAGCCCAGGAAGCCTAGAATATTCACGCAGAGATTCTTCGTCAGGTGCATCACGTCGATTGCCGAGTGGACCTCATGGACTTCCCAGTAGGGTATAGCTCCCAAAATATAGATTTCTTCTTCCACATGGGTATGCGCTTATCAGGGCCGTTAGGAACAGGTTGGCTGCCAGGACCCTTTCCAAATATTACTTTTAAATCTTTGACCATATCAAATACTTTAGCACCAGTACGGATGACAGGCTTCCCCCGGGGTTCTGCCTTGCCATTGAAATGCTTGCCTTTTTTCTTTAAGGGATGCTTGGGCGGAAGAAAACGACGATTGTAAGGATACACATTCTTCCTACATTTGTCCAGATATATACTTTCTATCTGATCCAAATAGTGTGTGCATGCATTGTATCCCTTGTTTGACTGTCCTGAAATGTTACTAAGAGCAGGCCAATCATTGATGGTTACGAAAAGCAACGCTCGAAGGTCAAATTCCTCTTGTTTGTGCTCGTCCCACACACGTACACCTGGTTCGGCCCATAGCTGTAAAAGTTCATCAACTAATGGCCTTAGGTACACATCAATATCGTTGCCGGGTTGCTTTGGACCTTGGATAAGCACTGGCATCATAATGAACTTCCGCTTCATGCACAACCAAGGAGGAAGGTTGTAGATACATAGAGTAACGGGCCAGGTGCTGTGACTGCAACTCTGCTCCCCAAAAGGATTCATGCCATCTGTACTCAGACCTAACCATAAGTTCCTTGCGTCAGCTGCAAATCTCGGGAACTCTCTCTCGATTTTTCTCCACTGCCGACCATCAGCGGTGTGCCTCAACTTATCGTCTTTCATACGATCTTCCATGTGCCATCGCAACAACTTCGCATGATCTTTATTTCTGAACAGACATTTCAACCGTGGTATTATAGGAGCATACCACATCACCTTGGCAGGAACCCTCTTCCTGGGTGGCTCGCCCTCAATATCACCAGGGTCATCTTTTCTGATCTTATATCGCAATGCAGTGCATACCAGGCATTTATCCATATTCTCATACTTCTCACCACGGTAGAGGATGCAGTCATTAGGGCATGCATGTATCTCCTGCACGTCTAATCCTAGAGGTCAGACAAGCTTCTTTGCTTCGTATGTGCTGGCGGGCAATTCGTTCTTTCTTGGAAGCATCTTCTTCATCAGTACCAGCAACTTTTCGAATGACGAGTTAGTCACACCGGTCTCTGCCTTCCACTTCAGAAATTCCAGTGTGCTACCCAGCTTCTTCTGGCCATCTTCACAAGTTGGGTACAACAATTTGTTGTGGTCCTGTAACATCTGCTAGAACTGCAACCTCTCCTTTTCTGTGTCGCAACCTCGCCGTGCATCAGAAATGACCCGACCAAGATCATCAGCGGGCTCATCTGGTTCCCGTTCTTCATCCTGATCTTCTTCTTCATTGTCTTCCATTGCGGTATCAGCATATATACTCAGGGAACATAGATCAGTAGTTGTCATCATCGTTCTCTTCTTCTTCATCGTCGTCTTCCATCATAACCCCTCTTTCTCCGTGCTTGGTCCAAATATTATAGCTCGACATAAAACCGGACCGAAGCAGGTGGCTCTGACTGACTCTTGAGGAAGTGTAATCCTTCTCATTCCGACATTCAACACATGGACAAAACATATAGCCACCACCATGCTTGTTCGCATCGGCTGCATCTCGAAAAGAATGCACGCCTTCTCTGTAAGCGGTTGTGCGTCGATCACCGTACATCCATGGATGGCTCATCTGTGTTATATGACAGTATATCAAATACAATCATGATCCTAAAAATTAGTACCGCACGGTCTAAACGAGGAAATATAGTTGCTAACCTTTTAGAATAAGTAGAAATAAAGAGGAAGAGGTTTAAGCATGGCTCAGGCATCTCATATCGTAGTTGTGTTTGGTGAACTGAAGCGTCATCGCTCTAACACACATTTCAACAAACACCTCTAGTGCATGAAAAAAAGTGGAGAGCAAGCACCCACCCACAATCCTCCGTCCAAGAAAAATGCAAGGAAGAGGGGAGAGGGGGGCTGTGCTATATATAGGTAGAGGACTTTAGTCCCGGTTTGAGACACAAACCGGGACTAAAGGTGGCGCACATGCGGGCTGCCCACCGCGTAGCCCTTTAGTCCCGGTTTGGGACACGAACCGGGACTAAAGGCTCCTTACGGTCCGGGACTAAAGCCTCGAAGGAGGCATTGGGAATTGGGGCGACGTGGCCGGGCCTTTAGTCCCGGCCCAGAGGCAGGCCGGGACTAAAGGGTCCAGGCCAAAGGCCCGTTTTCCACTAGTGAGAAGGAAAAAGAAAATTAGGGCACACTTCTTTACGTTGGAGGTTCTTCAGAAACGGCTTAAGCTTAGCTACCCCACAGATTCAGTGACGAAAAAAAGACCCTGAGAAACTGCAGTCCAGTTCATTTCGGCTTCTCTCCCCTCCGCGTACTTTATTTGTGAGTTCTCGGATGAAAAGTGTAATGCCAGATACCCTTGGATTGTAGTTGTCTAATGTTTAACTTCTTTGTAATCTCTTGCTATGTTTATCGTAGATGTGAACAACAAAACACCTTACGGAGGCACAACACATCAAGCATAGCAATAGAGGAGGCCAGATCTGGGCTGGCCATTTCATCAAACACCTTAGATGCGTCACACCCGAGACGGCCAGCTCGGCCATAGGAGCTCACCAGCGAGCATGCAACGAAGCGATCAGCCGTAAGCCCGTGGCGGAGGCACTGCGCATGGAGGGACCTGGTGGCTGGTCCGGAGGCGGAGGCGGACCTGAGAAGGGAAGGGAACGTGTGGCCGTTGGGGCGTGCCCCGGCGGCGAGCATGGCCGAGAAAAGGCGGAGCGGGGTGCATAGCGGGTTGATTGTGGAAGCGGGGAGGCGGAGGTGGGCATGGATGAGGCAGTTGTAGGGGAAGGTGGCGGCAGCGTCGGAGGTGGAGAGCGCGCCGGAGGTGAGGAGGAGGTCATGGACCTGGAGGAGCCGGCGGGGGGCGGAGAAGTGCTTCTGGAGGAGGCGCTCGAGGACGGCGAAGGAGTACGTGGAGCCCGTCCACATATGCATCGCGACGCTCGCCGGCGCCGGCACCATCGTCAATGTACCGGCCTCCTACTCGGCACCAGTCGGATCCACCCCATCCCTGGACCCATGGAGGACAGGGGATTTTTTGAAAAAACGAAACTTTTTTTCACTTAATGGAGGACTGCGGGTTGACTACGAAAGAATAGGGGGGAGTTTTTGCAAAACTACCACGACGGACGACCAGAAACTGTATTTGCTTTATTATTAGGGAGAGATAAAGAAGTATTTTTACCCCTAAAAAAAATTAGCCATGTAGACGAGGGGTTGGGCGAACCCCCTCAGGACAAAAGAGTGATTGCGTGAATAGACTACAACCTTAAACTCGACTAGGTATAAATTGCCCATGTATTTTTTATCCCCTATCCTTAGGGTTTTTCTATCCCCTTGCGGCGGCAACAACGATCACAGCCACGTAGAGAGCTGATCCCCTTTGTCTCCTCTCGTCATTGTTGCCTGGAGCCCTTCGCTTCCGGGAAGCAAGGCGGGTGTTGCAAGCGCTAGAGAACCCCCGCCTACGGAGATAGTTCTATGGGCAAGAGAGCTAATGTCGTCAAAAGCTTCGGGCTCGGGATCGGGATCCGCCTCTGACCTGGAGGTCATGATGGAAGAGATGGTTCTGAACGAGGACATTCTCCAAGATGTTGTGGTTGAAGACGACGATCTATTGGAGGAAACTACGAGGTGGATGGAAATCGTTCGTGTCCACACCGAGTAAACCTACATCCAATATTTTTTCTATCAGAATATGAGGGTGGCCTGGGTCTATCACAACAAGTCAAGCTCCACCTCCTTGAGGATAACCTATACTCCATGCAGTTTATGTGTCTCGGCGATTGGGGGAGTGTTATGGAAGGTGGACCTTGGACCTTCAAGGGGAAAGCAGTGGTGATCGAGGCCTACGACGGATTCACTCGGTCATCCGTAGTCACCCTCGACATGATCGAAATCTGGGCTCAAATCCATGACTTTCCTGATGGGTATTTCCCGTTGGCCCAATTTCTATCGGCAACCATTGGTGAGTACATTTACCATGAATCGAGGTCTCAATACTTTGAGGGAAATTTTGTGTGTGTTCGCATCAGGACCAATGTAGTAGAGCCACTTAAGAACGCAGTTTCCATCATGAAGAATAAGAAGAGGATCTACTCAGAGTCAAGTATGAGAGACTGCCATATTGGTGTGCTGTGTGTGGGCATCTTGGGCATGTGCGTAAGGAGTGTGGTGATGGTTTCCACCCTCCCAAGGCCTTAGTGTTCAAAGATTTGAGAGTGACTTGGTTCCATGGACCGGGACAAGGTCCAGGAGAAGGAAGTGGGGGATGAGGAGGCAGAGGATTAGGGGGAGAGGCGGTGGTAGAGGAGATCGAGGCATCAGTGGTCAGGGGATGAGCAATTTGATCTAGAGATACTCACCGACGCTGATATGCACGTCGAATTTGAACAAGAAGAGAGGGGGGCTGTGCATGTTCCACTCCTTACAGTCCCAGAATCCAACACAACCCAACTAGAGCATCATGGGGCTTCAATGACCACCGTTCCAGCAACCCCTTCTTCCTAACAGGACCAGAAGAGACCAAGAACAACCATGAATCCATCTGCTAAGAATAGTGGGAAGAACAAAGTTGCAAATACACATAATGATGCGCGTTCGGTGGGGTCCTTATGTGGGTCGCGCCTAGCGCATTAGGTTGCCTAGTTTGGAACTGTCATGGATCTAGCAATCCCGCGACAGTTCGTGAGCTTCGAGACCTATCGAAGCAATATGCCCCTTCTATTATATGTATTCTTGAAACTCAGATAGATGGCTCACGCATAGAGAATATGCTAGGCATTCTAAGGTTTGATAAAACTTTCGATGTCAGCAGCTCTCGGAGGAGTGGTGGATTAGGTATTTTTTGGAAAGAAGAAATAAACTAGAAGTTATCGGCTACTCTGAATACCACATTGATGTTTGTGTTGATGTGATGGCAGAAACCTGTATTAGAATAACTTTTGCTTATGGTGAAGCCCACACATAGGGGAGGTACAAAACATGGTATATGTTGTGTGGCATTGCGGACACGAGTAGTCGGCCATGGGTGGTGATCAACGATTTCAATGAGATCCTCTATGCACATGAACGTGATGGTACTGGTGTAAGGAGTCAACCTCAAGTGGACGCGTTATGCGATGTATTGGACACATGTGGTCTCTCTGATATAGGTTACAATGGGTTAGATATTGTAGCATCGATAGAAGGGCTATCTAGAAGGGGGGTGAATAGACTACTTGCATAAATTTATAATCCTTGCCTTTTCCCATTTTAGTGTTTGACAGATTTTAGCATTTCTAACAAGTCTAGTGCACCCTACACATGCTAGTCAACAAATGTGGCAGCAGAAATTAAATACATCGCACATGTAGTAAGGAGTAGAGTTTAGGTAGATCAAACGCTATCGTACGTCCACGTTAGTGGAGACTTCAACCCACGGATGGTAATGGCTACGGGAGTCCATGGAGGGCTCCACCCACAAGGGGTCCACGAAGAAGCGACCTTGTCTATTTTACCATGGGTTACGTCCACACAGGACTAGCCTCACTCACGGTAGATCTTCACGAAGTAGGCGATCTCCTTTCCGTACAAACTTCTTGGTTCCACTCCACAACACAAAGTAGGAGGCTCCCAAGCGACACCTAACCAATCTAGGAGGCACCACCCTCCAAAAGATAATAGATGTGGTAGAACAAAGAACTTCTTGCTCTTGTGCATCAAAAGATAGTCTCCTCAACGCTCAATCACTCTCTTATAGATTTGGCATGGGTAGGAGAGATTGATTTTCTGTAAAGCAACTTGGATGGGGTATATATAGACATCCAAGATCCAACTGTTACAATATTATTGCCCAACTTGGTGACACCAAAATGAATCTCGGTGGTACCGAGTTGCACTAAATGTGGCTACTTTTGAATTCTCAATGAGACCGATATATGAATATCAGTGGTACCCATACGATGACCTAGACCAGTTTCCTAATCTCGGTGAGACCGATTCCAATCTCATAAATTCCTATTCTTGGAATTTGAGACACCAGCAACTTGGTAACTGATCTCGAGTGGCACCGATATGAAAATAGGTGGTACCAAGATGGTAGGGTTTGGCAAAGGATTTGTCTGGTGGAAAAATTGTAGGGCTGAGTGGAAATAGTTGGTGGCACCGATTTTGCTAATATGGCTTTGGACAGAGATATTTTGTGGGAGAATGGTGAGTATTTTTGGTGACTATCTCTAAGCACTTGATCAACCAGTTCATCATGATACCTCCCCTCCTTTTAACAGTATTGGCTTTCCTATGAACTCAAAAGTGATTTCTCACAAATATAAAATATAGATTCCTCTTGCTTGAAGCTTGAGCCAATCCTATTCCTTCCTTCATCAAGGGGCTTCTCCGCACAATCCTTTATGTCAAAGCTTCCTGTGGACTATACCTGAAATATACTATGTAAAAGTGTTAGTCCAAGAGACTACATATATTGTCATGAATTTTCAAAACGACCAAGGGAGCATATGTGCTTTCGGATATGAACATCGAGAAAAAGTTGGCAGGAGGAACTTACACAAGGGTCCGTCTAGACCGCGGTGTGGCTAATCTAGAGTGGTCACTCGCTTTTCCTTCGACAAGAGTTGAACACCTAATGATGGTAAGCTCATATCACATCCCCCTCTTGTTACGTATGCATGGAGTGGATCCATGTAGGCGGTCCCAAGGACTTTTAAATAAGAAGTTGCATGGGAGCAGGACCAAACACTCCCATCGGTGGTGAGCAACGGATGGGCACAATATGCTAGGGATTCTGTCGAACAGTTGCATAGGAAGTTGGGCTCGCTCTGGGTGAAATATCAACATGGGATCGAGTGCAATTCGGAAATGTCCCACAGGAAATTGACATATTAAAAAACGAGCTCAAGATTTTTCAAGGAGTCCTAGGCCGCTGCGGTCTGTCGGGTTAGGAAACTAAAATAAATGCACGCTTGGTTGAGCTAGCTTTTCCATCGTGAGGAGATCCTATGAAGGGAACGAGCAAGATTCGAATGGTTGCAACATGGTGATGAAACACATACTTCTTCCACGCGTGGGCTAGCCATAGACGTTGGAAAAACTAAATAAAATCATTGCAGAAGCCATATGGACAAATCACGGAGGAAACAACCGAGATGGAGGCATTGATGATAGCCTTCTACGAAGAACTATACACCTCCGAGGTAGTGACGGTGATGGAACATGTCCTTGATACCATTACAATCAAAGTCACCCATGAGATGAATGATGCATTAAACGCTCCATATAGCAGAGAGGAGGTAAAAGTGGCCCTATTTCAAATGCTCCCAACCAAGGCTCTTGGGCCTGACGACTACCTAACCCATTTTTTCCAACGCAATTGGAAAACATATGGGTAGGAAGTCGCAAAGGTGGTGATAAAGATAGTAGAGGTGAAGGAGTCGACCACTTGCATTAATGAGACTATTTTGGTCGTGATACCAAAGGTAAAAAACACCCTACTGTCTCAATTTCGACCCATCAGTCTTTGTAATGTGCTTTACAAGATCGTTTCGAAGGTAATCTGGTTGAAGCTTATCGTACCTAATATAATCTATGAAGAGCAATCAAATTTTGTCCTTGGAAGATTAATTACCTATGACATTATCACAACTTATGAGTGGCTTAATTTCGTGAAAAGAAACAGGGCAAAGAAGCACAAGTCATATGCTTTGAAACTGGATATGATGAAGGCCAATGACAAAACCGAATGACCTTATCTCGGAGCAATCATGACAAAGTTGGGGTTTTGCGAAACGTGGGTGAATGTAGTGATGTCACTGGTTACCATTGTAAAATTCTCAATTATGTTCAATGGGACAAAAATAGAGGAGTTTGAACCATCTCGTGGAATCAGACAAGGGGACGCAATATCTCCGTATTTGTTCTTATTAGTAGCGGAGGGCATTTCATGCTTGTTAAAATAAAAAAATGAGTCATCCAACCTAAGTGGTCTTCAAGTGGCAGCCTTGGTGCCACCGGTAAGCCACCTATTATTTGCTGATGATAGCTTGTTGTTCTGTAAGGCAGACAATTTTTGAGCTAATGAGGTGAACTGGTCTTGAATAATTATTATTAAGCCTCAGGACAACAAATCAACTTTCCAAAATATTCTATATACTTAAGCAAAGGGGTTGCAAAAAATGTAACAGTGGACATCAAAACTTTGCTAAATGTCCCCAATGAGACACTGAATGATAAGTATGTGGGTATGCCATCAGATATAGGAAGCCCTAAAAACGGTGCTTTCAAATATTTGACGGATCTTCTATGGTGTAAAGTGCACAGGTGGATTGGGAGCACATTGTCAACTGCAGGCAAGGAAGTGTTGGTAAAGGCAGTAGCCCAGGTCGTCCCAGTTTTTTCTATGTCATGTTTCAAGCTTCCGAAAGGGTTATGGGAACACCTAAACATGCTCATCCGTAAGTTCTGGTGGGGCTGCAAAGATGGTAAGCAAAAAGTACATAGGGTTTCGTGTAAATCTATGACACAACCAAAAGTAATGGGAGGTTTAGGATTGAAGGACTATGAGCTCTTAATCTTGCTATGCTATCACGAAGGGAATGGCGGTTGCTTGAGAACCCCGAGACCTTGAGTGCTCATTTACTTAAGAATGTCTACTTTCCAAATACAACTATTCTGCAAGCTACTTTGGGAGGACATCCTAGACAAATATGGAGGGTGATTGTCAAAGGCCGAGACACACTGAAACAAGGCCTAATTCGGCGGATTGGCAATGGAGAAAAACACACATTTGGGATGACACATGGTTACCTAGAGATGAAATGATGAGGTCATATGGATGCTTAATAGTTAATCCACCAACCCTGGTGTCTGAGCTTCTAGATCATACAAGCGCCATATGGGATGAACAAAGATCACTCAGGACTTCTTACCAATGGACGTTCACACCATCATGGGAATCCCTCTATGAGATGTGCAAAGCTCCGGACTCATGGAGACACTCCTTGATTAGCTGCACTACCTCTAGATGCACCTAGGCAGTAGTAGATGATGACCTTTCTCAAAGTGTGGTAGCTACAACCGAGCCTAATGGCAAGCAATGCCTATTCACACTCATTGGCTTGTTATTGCATGAGAAGTTTGTTTTGCTCGTGGTTACACTTTGGGCTCTATGGACATCTCGATGCAAAGCCATACATGAGCAGATCTTCCAACCCCCTCAAGGCACACATTCATTCGTTAGGAATTTTATATCGGAGCTAAGCATCATGCCTGATCATTAGGTTCCTACCACATCAAGAGGTGCAATGAGCCCCCAGGTTACATGACACACGGCCCACCTCCCGGTCATGTTAACATTCAGGTTCACACCAAGGTCAGAGCTGGGGGAGGAGGACCAGCAGCTGAAGTATGTCGGGATCATTATGGTAATTATATTGGAAGTTTATGACTCGCCCTTGCTGGACTAGAGGATCCTTTGATACTTGAGACTACTGCATGCACAAAGGCTCTAGCTCTTGCTGAAGATCTCAACCTGCAGAATCTGATGACCGTCTCTGATTCTAATCAAGCAATATCAAACATCAAGAGAGGAAGCTTTAGGAAGAATGGTTCATTAGGGCAGGAAATCAAAGCTATATTAGTTCATTTTCAGTGTAATTTTTGTTTTGAAGGTCGTGCCTGTTGGAAATATGCCCTAGAGGCAATAATAAATTAGTTATTATTATATTTCTTTGTTCATGATAATCGTTTATTATCCATGCTATAATTGTATTGATTGGAAACACAGTGCATGTGTGGATACATAGACAAAACACTATCCCTAGTAAGCCTCTAGTTGACTAGCTCGTTGATCAAAGATGGTCAAGGTTTCCTGACCATAGGCAAGTGTTGTCACTTGATATCGGGACCACATCATTAGGAGAATCATGTGATGGACTAGACCCAAACTAATAGACGTAGCATGTTGATCGTGTCATTTTGTTGCTACTATTTTCTGCGTGTCAAGTATTTGTTCCTATGACCATGAGATCATATAACTCACTGACACCGGAGGAATGCTTTGTGTGTATCAAACGTCGCAGCATAACTGGGTGACTATAAAGATGCTCTACAGGTATCTCCGAAGGTGTTTGTTGAGTTAGTATGGATCAAGACTGGGATTTGTCACTCCGTATGACAGAGAGGTATCTCGGGGCCCACTCGGTAATACAACATCACACACAAGCCTTGCAAGCAATGTGACTTAGTGTAAGTTGCGGCATCTTGTATTGCAGAACGAGTAAAGAGACTTGCCGGTAAACGAGATTGAAATAGGTCTGCGGATACTGACGGTCGAATCTCAGGCAAGTAACATACCGAAGGACAAAGGGAATGACATACGGGATTATATGAATCCTTGGCACTGAGGTTCAAAGGATAAGATCTTCGTAGAATATGTAGGATCCAATATGGGCATCCAGGTCCCGCTATTGGATATTGACCGAGGAGTCTCTCAGGTCATGTCTACATAGTTCTCGAACCCGCAGGGTGTGCACACTTAAGGTTTGACGTTGTTTTATGCGTATTTGAGTTATATGGTTGGTTACCGAATATTGTTCGGAGTCCCAGATGAGATCACGGACATCACGAGGGTTTCCGGAATGGTCCGGAAACGAAGATTGATATATAGGATGACCTCATTTGGTTACCGGAAGGTTTTCGTGCATTACCGGAAAAGTTTCGGGCTCATCGGTAGTTTACCGGGAGTGCCGGGAGGGGTGACGGGGACCATCAGGAGGGGTGTCACGCCCCAAGGGGTCTCATGGGCTATGGGAAGAGATAAACCAGCCCCTAGTGGGCTGGAATAAGTTCCCACTAAGGCCCATAAGGTTTGAGAAGGAAAAAACACAAGGTGGAAAGAGTTTCCAAGTGGGAAGGTGGAATCCTACTCCAAGTAGGATTGGAGTAGGACTCCTCCACCTCCAATTTCGGCCAAACCTTTAGGTTTTGAGGCTGCCTCCTCCCCTCCCTCCCTCCTATATATAGTGGGGTTTTAGGGCTGATTTGAGACAACTTTTGCCACGGCAGCCCGACCACATACCTCCACGGTTTTACCTCTAGATCACGTTTCTACGGAGCTCGGGCGGAGCCCTGCTGAGATTAGATCACCACCAACCTCCGGAGTGCCGTCACGCTGCCGGAGAACTCATCTATCTCTCTGTCTCTCTTGCTAGATCAAGAAGGCCGAGATCATCGTCGAGTTGTACGTGTGCGGAACACGGAGGTGCCGTCCGTTCGGCACTAGATCGGAGCGGATCATGGGACGGATCGCGGGACGGTTCGTGGGACGGTTCGCGGGGCAGATCGAGGGACGTGAGGACCTTCCACTACATCAACCGCGTTCACTAACGCTTCTGCTGTGCGATCTACAAGGGTACGTAGATCGGAAATCCCCTCTCGTAGATGGACATCACCATGTTAGGTCTTCGTGCGCGTAGGAAATTTTTTGTTTCCCTTGCGACATTCCCCAAGAGTGGCATCATGAGCTAGGTTCATGCGTAGATGTAATCTCGAGTAGAACACAAAAGTTTTTGTGGGCGGTGATGTGCGTCTTGCTGCCCTCCTTAGTGTTTTCTTGATTCCGCGGTATTGTTGGATCGAAGCGGCTCGGACCGACATTACTCGTACGCTTACGAGAGACTGGTTTCATCGCTACGAGTAACTCCGTTGCTCAAAGATGACTGGCGGGTGTCAGTTTCTCCAACTTTAGTTGAATCAGAATTGACCGAGGAGGTCCTTGGATGAGGTTAAATCACAATTCATATATCTCCGTTGTGGTGTTTGCGTAAGTAAGATGCGATACTACTAGATACCCATGGTCACCACGTAAAACATGCAACAACAATTAGAGGACGTCTAACTTGATTTTTGCAGGGTATGCTTGTGATGTGATATGGCCAACGATGTGATGTGATATATTGGATGTATGAGATGATCATGTTGTAATAGTTAATATCGACTTGCATGTCGATGGTACGGCAACCGGCAGGAGCCATAGGGTTGTCTTTAAACTAACGTTTGTGCTTGCAGATGCGTTTACTATATTGCTAGGACGTAGCTTTAGTAGTAATTGTTGGAAATATGCCCTAGAGGCAATAATAAAATGGTTATTATCATATTTCCTTGTTCATGATAATCGTCTATCGTTCATGCTATAATTGTATTAACAGGAAACAGTAATACATGTGTGAATGAATAGATCACAATGTGTACCTAGCACGCCTCTAGTTGGCTAGCTCGTTAGTCAATAGATGATCATGGTTTCCTGATCATGGGCATTAGATGTCATTGATAACGGGATCACATCATTGGGAGAATGATGTGATGGACAAGACCCAATCCTAAGCCTAGCACTAGATCGTATTGTTCGTATGCTAATGCTTTTCTAATGTCAAGTATCCTTTCCTTCGACCGTGAGATTGTGCAACTCCCGGATACCGTAGGAGTGCTTTGGGTGTATCAAACGTCACAACGTAACTGGGTGACTATAAAGGTGCACTACGGGTACCTCCGAAAGTGTCTGTTGGGTTGGCACGAATCGAGATCGGGATTTGTCACTCCGTGTGACGGAGAGGTATCTCTGGGCCCACTCGGTAGAACATCATCATGAGCTCTATGTGACTAAGGAGTTAGTCACACGATGACGTGCTACGGAACGAGTAAAGAGACTTATCGGTAACGAGATTGAACAAGGTATAGGTATGCCGACGATCGAATCTCGGGCAAGTTCTATACCGACAGACAAAGGGAATCGTATATGGGATTGATTGAATCCTTGACATCGTGGTTCATCCGATGAGATCATCATGGAGCTAGTGGGAGCCACCATGGGTATCCAGACCCCGCTGATGGTTATTGGCCAGAGAGGTGTCTCGGTCATGTCTGCCTGTCTCCCGAACCCGTAGGGTCTACACACTTAAGGTTCGATGACGCTAGGGTTATAGGGAATTATTGTACGAGGTTACCTAAAGTTGTTCGGAGTCCCCGATGAGATCCCGGACGTCACGAGGAGCTCCGGAATGGTCCGGAGGTAACGATTGATATATAGGACGGATGGTTTTGGACACCGGAAGTGTTTCGGGCGTCACCGGTAATGTACCGGGACCACCGGGACAACCGAAGGTGGCCGCGGGGGACCACCGAAGGGGGGCAACGACCCCGGGAGGCTAGATGGGCTAAGTGGGGAAGGGAACCAGCCCCTAGGTGGGCTGGTGCGCCCCCACCCAGCCCATGCACACCAGAGAAAGGGGGGAGGGGGAATCCCTAGGCGCAGATGAGGCCCAAGGCCCACCTAGGGCGCGCCCCCCTCTTTCCCTGCCCTGGCCGCCGCCCCCCTCCCATCTGGTGGCTGCCGCACCCCCTAGGGGGGGAACCCTAGGGGTGGCGCACCCCCTCCCCCTCCTCCTATAAATATAGAGGGGTTTTGGCCTTTGGAGGAGACACTTTGCCCTCTCCCTCGGCGCATCCCTGCTCTTCTTCCTCCTCCTCTCCGCCGGTGCTTGGCGAAGCCCTGCCGGGAGACCTCGTCTCTCCACCGACACCACGCCGTCGTGTTGCTGGACTTCTTCCCCAACCTCTCCCTCCTTGCTGGATCAAGGTGCGGGAGACGTCACCGGGCTGCACGTGTGTTGAACGCGGAGGTGCCGTTGTTCGGCACTAGATCGGAATCGCCGCGAGTACGACTCCATCAACCGCGTTCTAGCAACGCTTCCGCTTAGCGATCTTCAAAGGTATGAAGATGCTCTTACCCCTATCTCGTTGCTGGTCTCTCCATAGGAAGATCTGAACATGCGTAGGAAAATTTCGAATTTATGCTACGTTACCCAACAGTGGCATCCGAGCCAGGTTTTCTATGCGTAGATTCTATGCACGAGTAGAACACAAAAGTTGTGGGCGATGGTTTGTCAATTTGCTTGCCGTTACTAGTCTTATTCTTTTCCGGCGGTATTGTGGGATGAAGCGGCCCGTACCGACCTTACACGTACGCTTACGTGAGATTGGTTCCACAGACAGACATGCACATCGTGCATAAAGGTGGCTAGCGGGTGTCTGTCTCTCCAACTCTAGTCGGATTGGATTTGATGAAAAGGGTCATTATGAAGGGTAAATAGCTTTGGCATATCATCGTTGTGGCTGTCACGTAGGTAAGAAGGCGTTCTTGCTAGAAACCCAAATCAGCCACGTAAAACTTGCAACAAAAATTAGAGGACGTCTAACTTGTTTTTGCAGGGTTTGACATGTGATGTGATATGGCCAAAGTTGTGATGTTGCATGTATGATGTATGAGATGATCATGTTATTGTAATAGGTTTCACGACTTGCATGTCGATGAGTATGACAACCGGCAGGAGCCATAGGAGTTGTCTTAATTTATTGTATGAGATGCAACGCCATGTGCTTACTACTTTTACTTCATTGCTAACGGTTAGCCATAGTAGTAGTGATAGTAGTAGTTGGCGTGACGACTTCACGGAGACACGATGATGGAGATCATGGTGTCACGCCGGTGACGATGATGATCATGCGATGCCTGAAGATGGAGATCGAAAGAGCAAAGATGATAATGGCCATATCATGTCACTATATGATTGCATTGTGATGTTTATCATGTTTTACATCTTATTGCTTAAAACGACGGTAGCGTAATAAGATGATCCCTCTTAAAATTCCGAGAACGTATTCCCCTAAGTGTGCACCGTTGCGAAGGTTCGTGGTCTCGAAGCACCACGTGATGATCGGGTGTGATAGATTCTAACGTTCGCATACAACGGGTGTAAGCCAGATTTACACACGCGAAACACCTAGGTTGACTCGACGAGCTTAGCATGTACAGACATGACCTCGAATACAAGAGACCGAAAGGTCGAACATGAGTCGTATGGTTGAATACGATCAGCATGAAGTTGCTCACCATGGTGACTAGTCCGTCTCACGTGATGATCGGACACGGGTTAGTCAACATGGATCATGTATCACTTAGATGACTAGAGGCATGTCGATTTAAGTGGGAGTTCATACTTAATTTGATTAAATGAACTTAATTGTCATGAACTTAGTCTAAAAGTTGTCTTTACAAATATTGTAGATGTCCAACGTCAACCTCAACTTCAACGCATTCCTAGAGAAAAACAAGCTGAAAGATGATGGTAGCAACTATGCGGACTGGGTTCGCAACCTGAAGCTCATCCTTGAAGAAGCTAAAAAGGCTTATGTCCTTGATGCGCCGCTAGGTGACCCTCCCGCTCCCGCAGCAGCCCAGGACATTCTAAACGTCTGGCAAGCGCGGAGTGATGACTACCCTCTGGTCAGGTGTGGCATGTTATACAATTTAGAAACGGGGTTCCAAAGACGTTTTGAGCAACACGGGGCATATGAGATGTTCCAGGAGCTGAAGCTAGTTTTTCAAGCTCATGCCCGTGTCGAGAGATATGAAGTCTCCGACAAGTTCTTCAGCTGTAAGATGGAGGAGAACAGTTCTGTCAGTGAGCACATACTCAAAATGTCTGGGTTACACGGTCGTCTGACTTCACTTGGAGTCGAACTTCCGGATGATGCTATCATTGACAGAATCCTCCAGTCTCTCCCACCAAGCTACAAAGGCTTTGTGCTTAACTACAACATGCAAGGGATGGAGAAAACCATTCCCGAGTTGTACTCGATGCTCAAGTATGCAGAAGTAGAAATCAAGAAGGAGCATCAAGTGTTGATGGTCAACAAGACCACTAGTTTCAAGAAAGGCAGGGGTAAGAAGAACTTCAAGAAATACGGCAAAGCTGTTGCCGTGCCCGGTAAGCCAGATGCCGGGAAGAAGAAAAAGAACGGACCCAAGCCTGAGACTGAGTGCTTCTATTGCAAGGGAAAGGGTCACTAGAAGCGGAACTGCCCCAAATACTTAGCGGACAAGAAGGCCGGCAACGTTAAAGGTATATGTGATATACATGTTATTGATGTGTACCTTACCAGCGCTCGTAGTAGCTCCTGGGTATTTGATACCGGTGCTGTTGCTCACATTTGCAACTCAAAGCAGGAACTGCGGAATAAGCGGAGACTGGCCAAGGACGAGGTGACGATGCGCGTCGGGAATGGTTCAAAAGTCGATGTGATCGCTGTCGGCACGCTACCTCTACATCTACCGTCGGGATTAGTTTTAAACCTTAATAATTGTTATTTAGTACCAGCTTTAAGCATGAACATTGTATCAGGGTCTTGCTTAATGTGAGACGGCTAATCATTTAAGTCAGAGAATAATGGTTGTTCTGTTTATATGAGTGATATGTTTTATGGTCATGCTCCGCTGGTGAATGGTTTATTCTTGATGAATCTCGATCGTGATGTTACACATATTCATAGTGTGAGTACCAAAAGATGCAAAGTTGATAATAATAGTCCCACATACTTGTGGCACTGCCGCCTTGGTCATATCGGCGTTAAGCGCATGAAGAAGCTCCATACTGATGGACTATTAGAGTCTCTTGACTTTGAATCATTTGACACATGCGAACCGTGCCTCATGGGCAAGATGACCAAGACTCCATTCTCAGGAATAATGGAGAGAGCAACCGACTTATTGGAAATAATACATACTGATGTGTGTGGTCCAATGAACGTTGAAGCTCGCGGTGGTTATCGTTATGTTCTCACTCTCACCGATGATTTGAGTAGGTATGGGTATATCTACTTGATGAAGCACAAATCTGAAACGTTTGAAAAGTTCAAGGAATTTCAGAGTGAGGTTGAGAATCAACGTGACAGAAAAATTAAATGTCTACGATCTGATCGTGGAGGAGAATATTTGAGTCACGAGTTTGGCACACACCTAAGAAAGTGTGGAATCGTTTCACAACTAACGCCGCCTAGCACACCGCAGCGCAACGGAGTGTCTGAACGTCGTAATCGCACTTTATTAGATATGGTGCGATCTATGATGTCTCTCACCGACTTACTGCTATCATTTTGGGGATACGCATTAGAAACTGCAGCATTCACTTTAAATAGGGCACCGTCTAAATCCGTTGAGACGACACCGTATGAACTATGGTTTGGCAAGAAACCTAAGTTGTCGTTTCTTAAAGTTTGGGGCTGCGATGCTTATGTGAAGAAACTTCAACCAGAAAAGCTCGAACCCAAAGCAGAGAAATGCGTATTCATAGGATACCCTAAGGAAACTATTGGGTATACCTTCTATCTTAGATCCGAAGGTAAAACCTTTGTTGCCAAGAACGGATCCTTTCTAGAGAAAGAGTTTCTCTCGAAAGAAGTAAGTGGGAGGAAGGTAGAACTTGATGAGGTGATTACACCCCCTCTCGAACAGGAAAGTAGCCCAGCGCAGGAAGTTGTTCCTATGGCGCCTACACTGACTGAAGAGGAAGTTAATGATGATGATCATGAAGCTTCCGATCAAGTTACTACTGAACCGCGAAGGTCCACAAGCGTACGCTCCGCACCAGAGTGGTACGGCAACCCTGTGATGGAAATCATGTTGTTAGACAACGGTGAACCTTCGAACTATGAAGAAGCGATGGCGGGCCCAGATTCCAACAAATGTCTTGAGGCCATGAAATCCGAGATAGGATCCATGTATGAGAACAAAGTATGGACTTTGGTGGACTTGCCCGATGACCGGCGAGCCATAGAAAATAAATGGATCTTCAAGAAGAAGACTGATGCAAACGGTAATGTAACCGTTTACAAAGCTCGACTTGTCGCAAAGGGTTTTCGACAAATTCAAGGAGTTGACTACGAAGAGACTTTCTCTCCCGTAGCGAAGCTGAAATCAGTCCAAATCATGTTAGCAATTGCCGCCTTTTATAATTATGAAATTTGGCAAATGGACGTCAAAACAGCGTTCCTTAACGGGAACCTTAAGGAAGAGTTGTATATGATGCAACCAGAAGGTTTTGTCGATCCTAAGGGTGCTAACAAAGTGTGCAAGCTCCAGCGCTCCATCTATGGCTAGTGCAAGCATCTCGGAGTTGAACATTCGCTTTAATGAGGTGATTAAAGCGTTTGGGTCCATACAGGTTTACGGAGAAGCCTGTCTGTACAACAAAGTGAGTGGGAGCTCTATAGCTTTCCTCGTACTATATGTGGATGACATATTATTGATGGGGAACAATATAGAGATGTTGGAGAGCATAAAGGCCTATTTGAACAAGAGTTTTTCAATGAAGGACCTTGGAGAAGCTGCATACATATTAGGCATCAAGATCTATAGAGATAGATCGAGACGCCTCATAGGTCTTTCGCAAAGTGCATACCTTGACAAGATATTGAAGAAGTTCAATATGGAAAACTCAAAGAAAGGGTTCTTGCCAGTTTTGCAAGGTATGAGATTGAGTAAGACTCAGTCGCCGACCACGGCAGCAGATAGAGAGAAGATGAGTTCTGTCCCCTACGCTTCAGCCGTGGGCTCTCTAATGTATGCCATGCTGTGTACCAGACGTGATATAAACCTTGCCATAAGTTTGGTAGGGAGGTACCAAAGTGATCCCGGTACGGAACACTGGACAACGGTCAAGAATATCCTTAAGTACCTGAAAAGGACTAAGGAAATGTTTCTCGTTTATGGAGGTGACGAAGAGCTCGTCGTAAAGGGTTACGTCGACGGTAGCTTCGACACATATCCGGATGACTCTAAGTCTCAGACCGGATATGTATATGTGTTGAATGGTGGGGCAGTGAGCTGGTGCAGCAGCAAGCAAGAAGTCGTGGCAGCATCTACATGTGAAGCGGAGTACATAGCTGCTTCAGAAGCGGCTCATGAAGGAATTTGGATGAAGGAGCTCATCACCGACCTTGGAGTGGTTCCAAGCGCGTCGGGTCCTATGACACTCTTCTGTGATAACACTGGAGCCATTGCCATAGCCAAGGAGCCCAGGTTTCACCGGAAGACGAAGCACATCAAGCGCCGCTACAACTCCATCCAGGACCATGTCCAGAGTGGAGTGATAGATATTTGTAAAGTACACACGGATCTGAATATTGTAGACCCGTTGACTAAACCTATTCCACGAGCAAAACATGATCAACACCATAATGCTATGGGTGTTCGATACATCACAATGTAACTAGATTACTGACTCTAGTGCAAGTGGGAGACTGTTGGAAATATGCCCTAGAGGCAATAATAAAATGGTTATTATCATATTTCCTTGTTCATGATAATCGTCTATCGTTCATGCTATAATTGTATTAACAGGAAACAGTAATACATGTGTGAATGAATAGATCACAATGTGTCCCTAGCAAGCCTCTAGTTGGCTAGCTCATTAGTCAATAGATGATCATGGTTTCCTGATCATGGGCATTAGATGTCATTGATAACGGGATCACATCATTGGGAGAATGATGTGATGGACAAGACCCAATCCTAAGCCTAGCACTAGATCGTATTGTTCGTATGCTAATGCTTTTCTAATGTCAAGTATCCTTTCCTTCGACCGTGAGATTGTGCAACTCCCGGATACCGTAGGAGTGCTTTGGGTGTATCAAACGTCACAACGTAACTGGGTGACTATAAAGGTGCACTACGGGTACCTCCAAAAGTGTCTGTTGGGTTGGCATGAATCGAGATCGGGATTTGTCACTCCGTGTGACGGAGAGGTATCTCTGGGCCCACTCGGTAGAACATCATCATGAGCTCAATGTGACTAAGGAGTTAGTCACACGATGACATGCTACGGAACGAGTAAAGAGACTTACCCGTAACGAGATTGAACAAGGTATAGGTATGCCGACGATCGAATCTCGGGCAAGTTCTATACCGACAGACAAAGGGAATCGTATACGGGATTGATTGAATCCTTGACATCGTGGTTCATCCGATGAGATCATCGTGGAGCTAGTGGGAGCCACCATGGGTATCCAGACCCCGCTGATGGTTATTGGCCAGAGAGGTGTCTCGGTCATGTCTGCCTGTCTCCCGAACCCGTAGGGTCTATACACTTAAGGTTCGATGACGCTAGGGTTATAGGGAATTATTGTACGAGGTTACCGAAAGTTGTTCGGAGTCCCGGATGAGATCCCGGATGTCACGAGGAGCTCCGGAATGGTCCGGAGGTAAAGATTGATATATAGGACGGATGGTTTTGGACACCGGAAGTGTTTCGGGCGTCACCGGTAATGTACCAGGACCACCGGGACCAACGGAGGTGGCCCCGGGGGACCATCGAAGGGGGGCAACGACCCCGGGAGGCTAGATGGGCTAAGTGGGGAAGGGAACCAGCCCCTAGGTGGGCTGGTGCGCCCCCCACCCAGCCCATGCGCACCAGAGAAAGGGGGGAGGGGGAAACCCTAGGCGCAGATGAGGCCCAAGGCCCACCTAGGGCGCGCCCCCCTCTTTCCCTGCCCTGGCCGCCGCCCCCCTCCCATATGGTGGCTGCCGCACCCCCTAGGGGGGAACCCTAGGGGTGGCGCACCCCCTCCCCCTCCTCCTATAAATATAGAGGGGTTTTGGCCTTTGGAGGAGACACTTTGCCCTCTCCCTCGGCGCAGCCCTGCTCTTCTTCCTCCTCCTCTCCGCCGGTGCTTGGCGAAGCCCTGCCGGGAGACCTCGTCTTTGCACCGACACCACGCCGTCGTGTTGCTGGACTTCTTACCCAACCTCTCCCTCCTCCTTGCTGGATCAAGGTGCGGGAGACGTCACCGGGCTGCACGTGTGTTGAACGCGGAGGTGCCGTTGTTCGGCACTAGATCGGAATCGCCGCGAGTACGACTCCATCAACCACGTTGTAGCAACGCTTCCGCTTAGCGATCTTCAAAGGTATGAAGATGCTCTTACCCCTCTCTCGTTGCTGGTCTCTCCATAGGAAGATTTGAACATGCGTAGGAAAATTTTGAATTTATGCTACGTTACTCAACAGTAATAGCATGAGTAGCACAACAACCCCGATGGCGACACGTTGATGGAGATCATGGTGTGATGCCGGTGACAAGAAGATCGTGCCGGTGCTTTGGTGATGGAGATCAAGAAGCACATGATGATGGCCATATCATGTCACTTATGAACTGCATGTGATGTTAATCCTTTATGCACCTTATCTTGCTTAGAACGATGGTAGCATTATGAGGTGATCTCTCACTAAAATTTCAAGACGAAATTGTGTTCTCCCCGACTGTGCACCGTTGCGACAATTCTTCGTTTTGAGACACCACGTGATGATCGGGTGTGATAGACTCAACGTTCACATACAACGGGTGCAAAACAGTTGCACACGCGGAACACTCGGGTTAAGCTTGACGAGCCTAGCATGTGCAGACATGGCCTCGGAACACATGAGACCGAAAGGTCGAGCATGAATTGTATAGTTCATATGATTAGCATAGAGCTTCTTACCACTGAAACTATTCTCGACTCACGTGATGATCGGACTTGAGATAGTGGATTTGGATCATGTACCACTCAAATGACTAGAGAGATGTACTTTTTGAGTGGGAGTTCTTAAGTAATATGATTAATTGAACTAATTGTCATGAACATAGTCTAATGGTCTTTGCGAATTATGATGTAGCTTGCGCTATAGCTCTACTATTTTTATATGTTCCTAGAGAAAATTTAGTTGAAAGTTGATAGTAGCAAACTTTGCAGACCGAGTCTGTAAAATCGAGGATTGTCCTCGTTGCTGCGCAGAAGGCTTATGTCCTTAATGCACCACTCAGTGTGCTGCACCTCGAGCGTCGTCTGTAGATGTTGTGAACATCCGACATACACGTTTCTGATGACTACACGATAGTTCAATACAAAATACTTAATGGCTTAGAAGCAAGGCGCCGAAGACGTTTTGAAACGTCACGGAACATGAGAGATGTTCTAAAGAGATGAAATTGTGATTTCATGCTTGTGCCCTTGTTAAGAGGTATGAGACCTCCGACAAGATTCTTTGTCCACGAAGTAAAGGAGAAAAGCTCAATCGTTGAGCGTGTGCTCAGATTATATGAGTACGACAATCGCTTGAATCAAGTGGGAGTTGATCTTCCAGATAAGATAGTGATGGTTCTCCAAAGTCACTGCCACCAAGCTGTGAGAGCTTCGTGATGAACTATAACATATCAAGGATAGATACAATGATCCTTGAGAGATTCGTGATGTATGACACTGCGAAAGTAGAAATCAAGAAGGAGCATCAATGGTTGATGGTTAGTAAAACCACTAAGTTTCATGAAAGGCAAGGGCTAGAAGGGATACTTCGTGAAACAGCAAAACAGTTGCTGCACTAATGAAGAGACCCAAGTCTAAACCCAACCCCGAGACTAAGTTCTTCTGTTATGAGGGGAACGGTCACTAAGGCGGAGCTACCCTAGATGCTTGGTAGATAAGTAGGCTGGCAAAGTCGAAAGTAGTATATTTGATATACATGATGTAGATGTGTGTTTCACTAGTACTCCTAGTAGCGCGAGGGTATTGGATACCGGTTCAGTTGCTAAGTGATTGGTAACACGAAATGAAAGCTACGGAATAAACGGAGACTAGCTAAAGGCGAGGTGAGGATACGTGTTGGAAGTGTTTCCAAGGTTGATATGATCAAACATCGCACGCTCCCTCTATCATCGGGATTGGTGGTGAAACCCAAGTAATTGTTATTTGGTGTTTGCGTTGAGCATGAACATGATTGGATCGTGTTTGTTGCAATACGATTATTCATTTAAAAGAATAATAGTTATTCTATTTGCTTGAATAATTACCCTCAATGGTTTATTGAATCTCGGTCGTAGTGTTACACATGTTCATAATATTAGTGCCAAAAGATAAAAAGTAATAATGATAGTACCACTTAGTTGTGGCACTGCCGCTTGAGTCATGTTGGTATAAATTGCATGAAGAGGCTCCATGCTGATGGATCTTTATACTCACTTGATTTTGAATCACTAGTGACATGCAAATCATACCACATGAGCAAGGCCTTGTTTTCATTGAGATGAAATAAGATAGTAACTTGTTGGAAGTGATACATTTTGATGTATGCAGTCCAATGGGTGCTGAGGCACGCAGTGGATGTCATTATGTTCTTACTTCAATGAAGATCTGAGTAGATACAACAGTATTTACTTAATGAATCACAAGTCTGAAATATTGAAAAGTTCAATTCTGTTTCAGGAGTGAAGTTCGTCGTAACAAGAGGATAAACTGTCTACGATATGATCCTAGAAATGAATATCTGAGTTACGAGTTTTGGTACGCAGTTAAGACAATGTGGAAATTGTTTCGCAGTTCATGCCACCTGGAACATCATAGTGTGATGATGTGTCTGAACGTCTTAGCCACGCCCTATTTGATATGGTGCATACTATGATGTCTCTTATCGAATTACCACTATCGTTTATGGGTTATGCATTAGAGACAACCGCATTCACTTTAAGTAGGGCACCGCGTATTTCCGTTGAGATGACACAATATAGACTGAGGTTTAGAGAAATCTAAGCTGTCGTTTCTTGAAAGTTTGGAGCTGCGATGCTTATGTGAAAAAGTTTTAGTCTGATAAGCTCGAACCCAAAGCGGATAAATGCATCTTCATAAAATATCCAAAACAGTTGGATACATCTCCTATCTCAGATCCGAAAGCAAAGTGTTTGTTTCTAGAAACGGATCCTTTCTTGAGGAAAGGTTTCTCTCGAAAGAATTGAGTGGGAGGGTGGTAGAACTTGATGAGGTTATTGAACCATCACCTCAACCAGTGTGTAGCAGGGCGCAGGAAGTTGTTCCTGTGGCGCCTACACCAATTGAAGTGAAAGCTGATGATGGTGATCATCGAGCATCGGATCAAGTTACTACAAACCTCGTAGGTTGACAAGGTCGCGTACTACTACAGAGTGGTACGGTAACCCTGTCTTGGAGGTCATGTTGTTGAGCAACAGTGAACCTACGAGTTATGGAGAAAGCAATGGTGGGCCCGGATTCCGACAAATGGCTGGAGGCCATGAAATCCGAGAGAGGATCCGTGTATGAAAACAAAGTGTAGACTTTGGAAGAACTACTTGATGGTCATAGGACTATTGAGTAAAGATGGATCTTTAAAAGGAAGACAGACGATGATGGTGATAAGTCACTCTTAAGAAAAGCTCGACTTGTCGCAAAGATGTTTCTGACAAGATCAAACAGTTCACTATGATGAGACTTTCTCACTCGTAGCGATGCTAAAAGTCTGTTAGAATTATGTTAGTAGTTGCTGCATTATTTATGAAATATTGCACATAGGATGTCAAAACATTGTTTCCTCGACGGTTTCCTTGAGCAAACATTGTATGTGATACAACCAGGAGGTTTTGTCGATCCTAAAGATACTAGCAAGTATGCAAGCTCCAGCGATCCTTCAATGGACTGGTGCAAGCATCTCGGAGTTGGAATATACACTTTGATGAGATGATCAAACATTTTGGGTTTGTACAAGGTTTATGAGAAACTTGTATTTCCAAAGAAGTGAGTGGGAGCACTATAGAATTTCTGATAAGTATATGTGGTTGACATATTGTGGATCAGAAGTAATGTAGAATTTCTGTAAAGCATACAAGGTTGTTTGAAAGGAGTTTTCAAAGGAATACCTGGATTCCGCTACTTGAACGTTGAGCACCAAATATCTATGGAGATAGATCGAAAGCGCTTAATAGAAGTTTCAACAAGATGCTGTTCAAAATAGATCAACAAAGAATGAGTTCTTGGTTGCGTTGTAAGGTGTGAATTTGAGTAAGACTCAAAACCTGACCCCGGAAGAATAAAGAGAATAGACGAAGGTCAGCTTCTATGCCTTGGCCATAGAATCTGAAGTATGCCATGCTGGGTACCGCACCTGATGTGTGCCTTGACTAAAAGTCTGTTGAGAGGTATAGAGAGTGATCCATGATTGAATCACTAGCAGCGGTCAATATTTATCCTTAGTAACTGATGGACTAAGGAATTTTTCTCGATTATGGAGGTGGTTAAAGAGTTCGTCGTAAAGGGTTACGTCGATGCAAGCTTTGACACTAATCCGAATAACTATGAGTAGTGAAACGTATTCGTATAGTAGAGTAGATATTTGGAGTATTTCCGAATAGCACATAGTAGCAGCATCTATAAGATGACATAAATATTTGTAAAGAACACACGAATCTGAAAGTTTCAGAACCGTTGACTAAAACCTCTCTCACGAGCAAGACGTGATCAGACCCCATAACTATATGGGTGTTGGATTCGTTGGAATCACATGGTGATGTGAACTAGATTATTGACTCTAGTGCAAGTGGGAGACTGTTGGAAATATGCCCTAGAGGCAATAATAAATTAGTTATTATTATATTTCTTTGTTCATGATAATCGTTTATTATCCATGCTATAATTGTATTGATTGGAAACATAGTGCATGTGTGGATACATAGACAAAACACTGTCCCTAGTAAGCCTCTAGTTGACTAGCTCGTTGATCAAAGATGGTCAAGGTTTCCTGACCATAGGCAGGTGTTGTCACTTGATAACGGGATCACATCATTAGGAGAATCATGTGATGGACTAGACCCAAACTAATAGACGTAGCATGTTGATCGTGTCATTTTGTTGCTACTGTTTTCTGCGTGTCAAGTATTTGTTCCTATGACCATGAGATCATATAACTCACTGACACCGGAGGAATGCTTTGTGTGTATCAAACGTCGCAGCGTAACTGGGTGACTATAAAGATGCTCTACAGGTATCTCCGAAGGTGTTCGTTGAGTTAGTATGGATCAAGACTGGGATTTGTCACTCCGTATGACGGAGAGGTATCTCGGGGCCCACTCGGTAATACAACAGCACACACAAGCCTTGCAAGCAATGTGACTTAGTATAAGTTGCGGGATCTTGTATTGCGGAACGAGTACAGAGACTTGCCGGTAAACGAGATTGAAATAGGTTTGCGGATACTGACGATCGAATCTCAGGCAAGTAACATACCGAAGGACAAAGGGAATGACATACGGGATTATATGAATCCTTGGCACTGAGGTTCAAAGGATAAGATCTTCATAGAATATGTAGGATCCAATATGGGCATCCAGGTCGCGCTATTGGATATTGACCGAGGAGTCTCTTGGGTCATGTCTACATAGTTCTCGAACCCGCAGGGTCTGCACACTTAAGGTTCGACGTTGTTTTATGCGTATTTGAGTTATATGGTTGGTTACCGAATGTTGTTCGGAGTCCCGGATGAGATCACGGACGTCACGAGGGTTTCCGGAATGGTCCAGAAACGAATATTGATATATAGGATGACCTCATTTGGTTACCGTAAGGTTTTCGTGCATTACCGGAAAAGTTTCGGGCTGATCGGTAGTGTACTGGGAGTGCCGGGAGGGGTGCCGGGGACCATCAGGAGGGGTGTCACGCCCCAAGGGGTCTCATGGGCTATGGGAAGAGTAAACCAGCCCCTAGTGGGCTGGAATAAGTTCCCACTAAGGCCCATAAGGTTTGAGAAGGAAAAACACAAGGTGGAAAGAGTTTCCAAGTGGGAAGGTGGAATCCTACTCCAAGTAGGATTGGAGTAGGACTCCTCCACCTCCAATTTTGGCCAAACCTTTAGGTTTTGAGGCTGCCTCCTCCCCTCCCTCCCTCCTATATATAGTGGGGTTTTAGGGCTGACTTGAGACAACTTTTGCCACGGCAGCCCGACCACATACCTCCACGGTTTTACCTCTAGATCGCGTTTCTGCGGAGCTCGGGCGGAGCCCTGCTGAGATTAGATCACCACCAACCTCCGGAGTGTCGTCACGCTACCGGAGAACTCATCTACCTATCCGTCTCTCTTGCTAGATCAAGAAGGCCGAGATCATCGCCGAGTTGTACGTGTGCTGAACGCGGAGGTGCCGTCCGTTCGGCACTAGATCGGAGCGGATCGTGGGACGGTTCGTGGGACGGTTCGCGGGGCGGATCGAGGGACGTGAGGACGTTCCACTACATCAACCGCGTTCACTAACGCTTCTGCTGTGCGATCTACAAGGGTACGTAGATCGGAAATCCCCTCTCGTAGATGGACATCACCATGATAGGTCTTCGTGCGCGTAGGAAATTTTTTGTTTCCCATGCGACATTCCCCAACAGTGCCTCCAATATGGAAGCAAATAGTTTAGCTAAGTTTTTCCTTGGTAGAGGTCCGGGAAGCCGCGTGTTGTTGGGCCAACCCCATGACCCAAAATGTATCCCACATTATGTGGTTTTTGAATTAATAAAGAAGTCTTACCCCCTAAAAATGTAATTGCACATGTGTTTCAACCGACACATATATATTGTAGTGGTTGAATGCTAATTATATCTGGCATATGTTTTACACTCATCATATTCTCAGTTTTGGTAAAACTTCTCCAGCGGCGGTGACGAGCTCGGTGATGCGGCCCAACCACGCGTCGTAGCTAGTATTTGTTGGGCGTTAGCGAAGCAGCTCGCACGCCATGAGAAACGCGGCCTACACGTTCACATGACCCAGGCGGGCTTGGGAGGAGGAAGCCGTGGCGGTGCAGCCATACTGCTGCATGGAAGGGTGCATGGAGGAGTCTTGCTACTCGCGAGCAGCAGGGTCAGTGGTGGAGGCAACCCCGTCGTCAACAGAATGGTGGTGACCATTGCTGTTGTGCCCAGCAGGCGGGCCTAGGCGACGCGGGCCGCCCGGTGCTCGACACGCACACAGTGAGCGTCGTTCATAGGGTTGGCGGATCTAGAGACAAAATGGAACTGGAGAATCACGGCACACCCTTATGTAGCACACCAAATGTCAGAATCAGGGATCCGGGGACCATAAGAGGTTCGAACTCTAGGGTGAGCAGGTTCTCCTGCCCTACTTTACCACACAACCTCACGACGACACTCCCGCATGCTCGAGCTAAGGAAGAAGAACAGTGGACATGACAGTTTACCCAGGTTTAGGCCACCTTGTGGTGTAAAACCCTACTCCTTCTTGTCTGGATTGCTTGAGGTTGAGAGAGAGTACAAAGGTGTGTTCTCGCTAGATCTGGGGCCGATCCCCTACTACGGCGGCAGCCTGTCCTATATTATATTGTCCTTGGTTCTCTTCCCTGAAAACACAAGGCGAGAAGGGTTGCCACAGCGACCAGTTTGGAGGGGAAAATGACCGCAGCTTATAGTGATAAAATTAGTGTTCGCGTGCAGAAGCCTCCTGCCGTGACGCACTAGTGTGCTCGGGGATGACCTCCTTCATGGCGAGCCCCCTGCCTTCGTATTATTACATCAAACGGGAAACCTTTGGAGATTGCTTTGGGAACCGGTGAACTGGCCCTGCTCCCTTAGCACAAAAGAGGAAAACCTCCTCAGCCGCGCTTGCTGGTATGGCTCCGAACACAGCACGGTGCGGTGCGCGTCACCCACGTCACAATGCAGGGCCACACGATCCCATCGAGCCACCCTTGAATAGTTCGTCCCGCGAGGGCCTCCAGGGCATCCTCGGGAGGCGACCTCGTGAGGGGGGCTTCGAGTGGCTCCTGACGATGCATGCTGACATGCGCACCGGGAGGCGGGGGCCCTCGCGAGGGTCTTGCTCATGATGTCCAACGACGGGCCATGCTGGACCCATGGCTGCGTCGAGCCATGGACATCATGCATACGTGCCTGGTTACCACCACCCATGGGCCCTACAAATACTAGCACATCAAGTACATATAAATGAAATATCTATTAAAATGGCATATACGTCTAGCACGTGAATGAGTAAATGAGGGATGAACAAATCGTAACCTCCGGTTGGCCAAGCCAATGCGACGGGGGACGCAACAACCTCGGCGTTGTCTTTGGCCATCTTCTTGGCGGCGGCGGTGATAGCGGAGACATCTACCATGGTATTTATGCAAGGGAATTAGTTGAAGCACATGAGGAAGCACACAGGGACGGATCGGGAGCAGTCGCGCTGAGATGCTCTCCAAAAAAATTTGTTGTTCTCCCGGGCAGGATCTTGAATGACAGGGTTTCAGACACCTGCTCTCCCGACCAACCGTGCATGCGTTCATCAGGATGGGATCGCCGGAAGAAGCACACTGAGAGGAACTGTAGATGAAGGCTAGGGTTGTACATACAGAGAGAGAGAGAGAGAGAGAGAGAGGGCGAGGGAGAGAGAGGACGTATTAGGTTACAGTCCATAGTAGGCACCTCCTTATATAGGCTATCGGGTAGATGGGCCTAGGCCTGGCCCATGACCGATTCCGCGAACAGCCCATGGTCCAAGGTCTCAGACAGTGGCATGTTCGGTTTAGCGACTCGTTAATGAATTCATAATCAATTAACCATTTAAGACCGACAAAAATAAGGTTCGGCTCGGCTCATTCCCGCAACCCGGAGGGCGCTCGCTCGTGTCGTGAAGAGGCGAGGCATGGCGAGGCGAGGCGGGCAAGAGAGGAGGAGGAGCGAGCGTGTACAACTCCTCTTCCCAAGCTCCTAATGGCAAGTGATAGGGAAGCCCTTATAAAGGGGTCTCACTCTTACTAATTTAGTAGTATGGTACCGAACTTCCCCACTTTTCGTACACTCACATGGGCCATAGCGATTAACCAGGGATTATTTTCTTATATGGTCCTAAGCCCATTTGTAATCCAACAATCCCCCATCACATCTTAAGGCACATAAGTTTGTCAATTTTTCCAAACAATGTTTGGTATACCCGAATTTTCAGTGGAGACTGTTAAGTTGAACTTCCACCTAGAGCAACATGATTAGACTTTCACAACTGAACAATGGACTATGCCTTGAATAATTAGTTTAGCGTGTAGAAATTTCGCCTATTGTGATATGATATGTCGTTGTTGAAGGCTAAACCCCATGGGTGGAGCTTATTAGTCATACTCCTTACCTTCTCATGAGCTTCCTAGAGATTACCCAATCTCATAGATTGTGACAAGCAGTGGGGCTCACATAGGTGTGTTCCTCCAAAGAATGCTTTGTAGGTTAGCATGTTGCTTACATAAGCTTTGGAACACATTAAGACAAAGTCAGTCTAGCTTACAGATTATAAGAGTATTGCATCTCCAATGGAGTGGGTTAGTAAGGATACTCTTCTCAATTGACCGTTGGATTGTTTTCCCAGGTCCTCATTCACGGGATATCCGATCACATAGGTTGGGTTACCCCCATGGAAAATTACGTGTGTCTCATGCCCATCTACCTCGATGCATTTTCTATCATAATCCGTGATAGCCCTTTTCTAAAGGGATCTTCCAAATTCTTAGTCGTTTGGATATAATCCAATACTATTACTCTCGAGTTTCTTGAATGCCTGTCAGATTTTAGTCTTCTTCTTATATGCTTTGTGGATTAAATGTTGTCCTTTGAACTCTTAGCCTTGGAAATCATTGTTTGATTGTGACAGTTCATAAGGATAGTCGAGGATAGCTTATCAACCACTCGTGAATCCATCAAAAACTCTCGAAGCCATTCTGCTTCGACGCATGATATATCTAATGTTGTGAGTTTTGCTTCCATAGATGGTCTCATTAAGAACATCTGCTTGCAAGACTACCAGGAAACAGCACCACCACCACCAAGTGTGAAGACATACCCACTTGTGGCTTACATCTCATCAGCATCAGATATCCAATTTAAATTACTATACCCTTTGAGTTCCGTTGGGTACACAGAATAGTGAATTCTGTAGTTCGCAGTACCTTGCAAATAATGCATGACTCGCTCAATTGCATGCCAATGCACATCTTCCGGGTTGGAAACAAACCGGCTCAGTTTGCACACACCAAATGAGATGTCAGGCCGAGTAGCACATGCTAGGTACATGAGTGAACCGATCACTTGAGAGTATCTCAATTGATCAACAGTCATGCCTTCAAAATATTGAATCCGAACGCTAGGATCATATGGTGTTGCGGAAGGTTTCAGTTAGAATATCCAAAACGACTCAAAATCTTCTCAAATAGTGGGATTTTAAAAGTGTAATCCCACCCTCATTTTCTCGTAGCAACTTGATGTTAAGTATAACATCAGCGAGACCTAGGTATTTCATCTCGAAGTTATGAGATAGAAAAAAATCGACCTCCTCAATTACTTTGAGTTGGGTCCCAAAAATCAGCATGTCATCGACATACAGATGAATTATTACTCCTTCGCCCCCATCATGGCGATAATATACGCATTTGTCGGCTTCATTAACAACAAAGCCATCACATGTAAAATTTATATTAAACTTCTCATGATATTGCTTGCGCACTCATTTCAGGACATATAAAGATTTCAATAGCTTACACACCTTTTCTTTCCTGATGATTTACTAAAAATCCATCTGACTGTTGCTTGTAAATTTCCTCGTCTAGCTCTACATTAAGGAAAGTCGTCTTAACGTCCATATGATGAACGAGAAGACCATGCGAGTTGGCCAACGACAATAACACTCAAATGGTTGTCAATCTAGCCACAGGTGAGTACGTGTTAGAGCATATTTCTCATATGTGGTTTGGGTAATTGATGACAATCCCTATGGACTAATGGTTCCCTTGAGTTATATTCAAAGGATTTGTCCATAGGCATTTCTTGAAGTCCATCTGTTGGTTTCAAGGAATTTATATGATGACCAAGGTGGTACTCAAGGTTATATCCATAGATTGGTCATAAAGACACATGGTTCATCAAGACTAAGTCAAAGAGTGAATCAAGTTGATCAACACGCAAAGCATGCAAGATATACCGAGAGGGATCAAGTCATCCCATGGTATGGTAAGAATTGTCCATTATGATTTGTGTACTAGCCCATGCTCTTCGCGAGAGTTCTATGTGGGATTAGGTGTGTTTCCATGGGCTTGCGTCAAGTGGAAGATCTCATACAACCCATGGAGGATGACATCTAGTGGTGATCGTCGTCAAGATTGTTGATGGGGTTGTACATTAGGGGTAGGCCTACAGACCTGCTTCCTTGGCCCTACCTAGAACCACTTACGTACATCAGTGTCATTAAAGTCACCATGGCAGCCTCGACCTCACTCGGTCGAGCAATCGTCACTCGGTCTGCCTCGAGTCACTCGGATCCCCTCGCACCAATCGGGTACATCTTAACAATTGGACTACAACGAGGAGAAGGCACCAAAGAGGTTGCAACGGCTAAGGACTTAACCCATCACCTGAAGAGCAGTGAAGACTCATGTTACGAGTAACACCGATGATTAAAGTTGTCGTTTCTAGTAACTTCCCCATTTATTAGCATTAATTGCATTGTAATGAAGCTCGGCCGGTCGTGGTATGCACTATATAAGCCACACCCGGGCACCAGCTCAAGGGTTCATCACTTCATAATCTTTTACAGCCCATAAGAAAACATCAGCCTCATGGCTCGAGAAGTAGGGTTGTTACCACTTCCGAGTGGGGCATGAACTCGTACATCCGAGTGCATGCACTACGCCCAGTTAGACTTTGCCCCTTCGTTCGTACCCCTAGGTACTATTGTCACGGTCATTTCCACGACAGTTGCCGCCCACCGTGGGGCTGCACGTCTAGCAAATCCAGCGCAGTTGGAGATTTATCACACTTTCGTCAACATGATGACACTCGGCGGAGAGATCCTCTTTGGTTCCCTCAGCTTCATTGTCAACGACTCGGCATGGCTGCAGGATGCGCCACTGGACACCGACGACCTCCCTGCACGAGGTACGTCACATTTCAGCGCAGTCGCGCACAGAGTCCTGATCCAACAGCCATTGGTGCCGTATCATTTGGCATCCCCCTGTCCTGCTGTTGTGCGTCGCAAGCGCACTGGTAGCTCGCGGATGCAGCGGTGGATCATGTACGCCATGGCCAATTAGGCCATATCCGGGAAGGTGGTTATGCTCAACTCTGATGAGCCAACCGTCATCCTCTTCCCATCATCGAGCGAGGAGTCACTCGGCGACTCCAACTGCGAAAGCAGGACGGTTGCCACCGAGGTCTTGATGGCAACACCAACACGGGAGGCAACACGGGATACACCACGGAGAATTCTCCCGAGCATGACGGCGAAGAGCGTTGCCACGGCGACGACAGCTGCCACAATCCGCAGCCTCTCACCGAGCAACATCGGGAGGAACTTTGGTGTAGGAGAGATCAGGCTCTTCGCACCCCCATCACCGGGAAGACCCCAAAGGAGATCGCACTGGAGAACGTGCGTTTGGCCAATTTGGTCGAGCGCGAGCGCCTCGAGCGACTTCAGCGGTCACTTGACGTTCGGGCCACGCGAGATCAGCCGAGCTCCAGCCGCACCCAGAGGTAGTTGCTTCCGAACGACCGACTGCGCATGTCGAGGTGATGCGAACACCTCTGCTGAACCTGGCCACTGCCACCCGGATCGCTGATTCCATTTAGCCAAGTGACAGCGCGGCCGAGGAAGGCATTCGGTAGATTCAGTCTGTGCTAAAGACTGCCATGCACCAGAATTCCGTAGTGTCGCAATCGCGGCACCGCATTCGTAGCAAGTCCGTCCACGCTGACACCGTGCAGTCGGCTCATAGCTCATACGTGCACAAACGACGTCAAAAGTCTCCTCATCCTCCGAGAGTCCCACGGGGAGACTAGAGGCGGGATCATTGGGATCGGAGTAGGTCACCCCCTCAGGGGGGTGGCACATTCGGCGACCGTCCTCACGACCACAGGCCAGGCCGCAATCGACGTCAGGTTAATTAGGGCGACGACTACCGGGCCCCCGAGTTCAATGCTTGATCTGTCATCACGCAATGCGTGATTGATCAATCGCGAGCTGGTCGAGGGGTGTCCAGCCTCGAGTGCTTCAGTCGATACATCCGAGAGGCTGAAATCCCCTCCAACTACCGGTTGGCTACGGGGATCGGTAAATTCAACGGCGAATCGAAGCCAAAGACTTGGCTAGAAGACTACCGAGTGGCCGTCGAGATCGGCGGCGGCGACGATTACGTCGCTATGAAACATCTGCACATCATGATGGAGGGGTCTGTGAGGGCTTGGCATAATCAGTTGCCCTCCAACAACATTCACAACTGGGGCTATCTTGCCCGAGTGTTTGTCAAGACCTTTGAGGGCACCTACAAGCACCCAGGCGGTCTGACAGAACTAGAACATTGCTTCCAGAAGAGCAACGAGACTCTCATAGAGTACATCCAACGGTGGACTGATGACCCACAAGTATAGGGGATCAATCGTAGCCTTACGATAAGTAAGAGTGTCGAATCCAACGAGGAGCATAAGGCTCTGATAAACGGATTTCAGCAAGGTAATAACTGCAAGCACTAAAAGTAGCGGTAACAAGTGCTTGTGTAGCGAGGTGAAACGTAGCAAGCAAAGAGTAACAAGTAACAAGTACTAGCAATGGTGCAGCAAGTGGCCCAATCCCTTTTGTAGCAAGGGACAAGCCTGAACAAAGTCTTATAGGAGGAAAAATGCTCTCGAGGACGCACGGGAATTTCTGTCATACTAGTTTCATCATGTTCATATGATTCGCGTTCGTTACTTTGATAGTTTGATATGTGGGTGGACCGGCGCTTGGGTACTGCCCTTACTTGGACAATCATCCCACTTATGATTAACCTCTCTCGCAAGCATCCGCAACTACAAAAGAAGATTTAAGACAAAGTTTAACCATATCATTAAACTAGTGGATCCAAATCAGCCCCTCACGAAGCAACGCATAGACTAGGGTTTAAGCTTCTGTCACTCCAGCAACCCATCATCTACTTACTACTTCCCAATGCCTTCCTCTAGTCCCAAATATGGTGAAATGTTATGTAGTCGACGTTCACAAAACACCACTAGAGGAAAAACAACATACGACATATCAAAATACCGAACGAATATCAAATTCACATGACTATTATCAGCATGACTTATCCCATGTCCTTAGGAACAAAAGTAACTACTCACAAGACATAATCATAATCATGACTAGAGGTGTAATGAATAGCATCAAGGATCTGAACATAAACTCTTCCACCAAGTAATCCAACTAGGATCAACTACAAAGAGTAATCAACAGTACTAGCAACCTTACAAGTACCAATCGGAGTCGCGAGACGAAGATTTGTTACAAGAGATGAACTAGGGGTTGGAGAGGAGATGGTGCTGATGAAGATGTTGATGAAGATGCCTCCCCTGCGACGAGAGGAGTGTTGGTGATGATGATGGCGATGATTTCCCCCTCCGGGAGGGAAGTTTTCCCCGCAGGATCGTCCTGCCGGAGCTCTAGATTGGATCTTTTCAAGTTCCGCCTCGTGGCTGCGGCGAAACCACGAAAAAGCTCCCGATTGATTTTTTCGAGACTAGGACGCTTCATATAGCAAAAGAGGGGGGCTAGTGGGCCTTCAGGCAGCCCACAAGCTTGCCCACCGCCACCATGGGTGGGGGTGGCGGAGTGGGGGCTTGTGGGGCCCTGGTGGCCCCCCTCCGGTAGTTCTTTCGCCCAGTATTTTTAATATAATCCAGAAAAAATCCTCGTAAATTTTCAGGCAATTTGGAGATGTGGAGAATAGTGGACTAGGATTTGCTCCTTTTCCAGTCCAGAATTCCAGCTGCCCGAATTCTCCCTCTTCAAATAATCCTTGCAAAATAAGAGAGAAAAGGCATAGATATGGTACCACAAGTAATATAATAGCCCAAAAAGCAATAAATATCAACATGAAAGCATGATACAAAATGGACGTATCAACTCCCCCAAGCTTAGACCTCTTTTGTCCTCAAGCGAAAACCAAGTTCCATAAACATGTCCACATGTTTGGGGACGAAGGTGTCGATAAAACATAATAAGGACATGAGGGCATCATGATCACACATAGAACATCAATACATCATAAAGATTCTTATGGGAAAGTAACAATTCCTTCACAAAGCAAAGCATGAACCAAAAACCTTACCAAGAAGTAACCAACAATAGTCCATAGTCATTGAAGCAATTGCAATTTATCACAACATCAGAAAGAGTCAAATAAGAGCTTGTAAGGAAAACCCACATACTCAATCATCTCTTTCATTTTCCACAATTGTTACAACTCAAGTGGTACTCATGGTGTCAAAGTTTCAGCTGGACACAGAGGAAGATAGGGGCTTATAGTTTTGCCTCCCAACAATTTACCTCAAGGGTAAAGTCAACAATAATAAAGGATGAGTACTCACCTCCAAGTTGATATATGAATATAGATCTTTCCAAAACATGTGGCGGTAGCCAAGACAAAGGCAAAAAGGGAATTGGTGAAGATCACCGTGACTCTTACAAGGGTGAAAATTAAAGGTACAAGATAGGCCCTTCGCAGAGGGAAGCAGAGGTTGTCATGCGCTTTTGAGGTTTGAATGCGTGTCCTCTTAGTGCGGAGGAACGTCACTTTATATTGCCTCCTGTGATAAAGAACTTTATTATGCAGTCTGTCGCTTTTATGTCTTCCTCATCACAGGTTCGTACAAAGCTTATTTTCCACAAACTAATAGATCAAACATATTAGAGAGCAATTTTTATTGCTTGCACCGATGACAACTTACTTGAAGGGTCTTATTCAATCCATAGGTAGGTATGGTGGACTCTCATGGCAAAACTGGTTTGGAGGTTTATGGATGCACAAGTAGTATCTCTACTTAGTGTGGGAGTTTTGGCTAATATGAGGTGGAAGCAATCGTCACATGCTAAGGGATCTCTAATCATATAACATTGTTTGGAACCAAGCAAACACAATTCATTATGTTGTCTTCCTTGTCCAACATCTACTCCTAGGCATGTAATAGTTTGGTGAGTGCTCACAATTGTAAAAAGTGTCTAAGATGATATATTTATATGTGAACCTCTCTTTCCTTATTACTTCTTATTAATTGCAACAATGACTAATGTCTATGTTGATTTATTCTCAACAAGTTTCAATCATCATACGTGTCATAAGTGAAGTTATCACTTTCCATAAGATCGTCTCATGATCTTTCATGCTATCGTTCTTTTCATACTTTTTGATCATGGCACAAAGCAAATCCCTGAACTAAGACACTCTTTATTATATAGCTCGTAAGCTCGAATACATCGGGGGAGAGACAAAAGCAAAAGACTCAAACTAAAAACTAAAGACTTATTCCTCTAAAAGAAGAAATAAAAGCTGAAAAGGAAAGAACTAAAACAAAGGTAAAAGCAAAAGATATAAAGGTGATGCGATACAAGGGCAACTCCCCCAAGCTTGGCTGAAGCCAAGGGGATTGCCCATATCATTTTTCATCAAGATAGGCATACTTAACAGTATCAGGCAACTGTTTAAGCTCGAACACAGGATCACCCTTTGGTGGGGGTGGATCCCCAAGGAGTTCAACAGGCAAGTTATTCTTAAGGATAGGATATTGTTTTAAGACAACTCTATCTATCTCATCCCTTTCATCCATATGCACATCATTTTCATGCTCAAGCAAGTATTACTCCAAGGGATCAGTAGGAGGCACGACAATAGAAGCTAAGGCAATAGTTTCATCCCTACTAGGCAACTCCTTTTCATGAGGTTGTCTACCAAACTTAGAGAAATTGAACTCATGTGACACACCTTCAAAGCCAACAGTGACAGTTTGCTTCTCACAATCAATATGAGCATTGACTGTATTGAAAATAGGTCTACCAAATATGATGGGACAAAAGATACCTTGTGCAGTAGCAAGAACGAGGAAATCAGAAGGATACTTCGTTTTACCACACAAGAC
The DNA here is from genome assembly GCF_904849725.1 of Hordeum vulgare subsp. vulgare. NCBI lineage: Eukaryota > Viridiplantae > Streptophyta > Magnoliopsida > Poales > Poaceae > Hordeum > Hordeum vulgare. The sequence goes on from NC_058518.1 coordinate 379,996,744, forward strand.
TTCAACATCCCTAACAATTCCCACGGGGCAGATAGTATCTCTATTGGCAAGCTGAATAGTGACATCAATAGGCTCTACCTCAACAGGTGCAATATCATCTTTGATTTCATCGTATAAGGATTGAGATATTGCACTAACACTAGCACCCACGTCACATAAACCATGATAACAATGATCTCCTATCTTAACAGAAACCACAGGCATGCCAACAACAGACCTATGTTTGTCTCTAGCGTGAGGTTTAGCAATTCTAGCAGCATCTTCACAGAAGTGAATATTATGTCCCTCAACTTCTTCAAATAGAAGATCTTTGATAATAGCAATGCTAGGTTCAACTCTAATTTTCTCAGGGGGTGTATGTGTTCTAATGTAGCCTCTAAGTATCACAGTTGAAGCTTTAGAATGATCCTTCATCCTAACAGGGAAAGGTGGTTTCTCAATGTAAGCACTGGGAACAACAGGATCATTATAGGCAATGACTTTCTCTTCAACTAGAGTGGGTTTAACTACATTGACTTCTAAAGGGGGGTGATATTTAAACCACTTCTCTTTGGGGAGATCAATATGAGCAGCAAAAGATTCACACAATGAAGCTACTATCTCAGAGTCAAGTCCATACTTAGCGCTAAAGTCACAAAAAGTATTTGTCTCAACAAAGGATTTAACGCAATCAAAAGTGAAATTCATACCTGACTCCTTACCTTCTTCAAGCTCCCAATCTTCAGAGTTGCATTTAATTATCTCCAATAAATTCCATTTGAAGTCAATATCTCTCTTCATAAAGGAACCGGTACAAGAAGTGTCCAGCATGGTGCGATCATCATGAAAAAGCTGAGCATAGAAGTTCTAAATGATAATTTCTCTCGAGAGCTCATGATTGGGGAATGAATATAGCATTGATTTAAGCCTCCCCCAAGCTTGAGCAATGCTTTCTCTATCACGAGGCCAAAAATTGTAAATATAATTCCGATCACGATGTACTAAATGCATAGGATAAAACTTTTGATGAAATTCCAATTTCAACCGATTGTAGTCCCATGATCCAGTATCATCACATAGCCTATACCATGTCAACGCCTTATCCTTCAAAGATAAAGGAAAGACCTTCTTCTTGACCTCATCCTCGGGCACACCAGCAAGCTTAAGTAAACCACAAACTTCATCTACATAGATTAGGTGCAAGTCTGGATGTGATGTTCCATCTCGTGTAAAAGGATTAGCCAGCAGTTTCTCAAGCATACCCGAAGGAAATTCAAAGCAAATATTTTCATTAGGTGCAGAAGGTTGAGGAGCAACTCTTTGTTCTTCCGTTTGAGGTGAAGATACCCTGAACAAGCCCCTCAAAGGATTAGTATCTATACCAGAATCTTTCCTTACCAAGTTCCACTTACCAAAAGTGCTTCACTCCCCGGCAACGGCGCCAGAAAACAGTCTTGATGACCCACAAGTATAGGGGATCAATCGTAGTCCTTTCGATAAGTAAGAGTGTTGAACCCAACGAGGAGCAGAAGGATCTGACAAGTGGTTTTCAGCAAGGTAAAATCTGCAGGCACTGAAATTGTCGGTAACAAGTGATTGTGTGGTGAGATGATTCGTAGCAAGCAACAAGTAACAAAAGTTGCAACGGTGCAGCAAAGTGGCCCAATCCCTTTTGTAGCAAGGGACAAGCCTGGACAAAGTCTTATAGGAGGAAAAGCGCTCCCGAGGACACATGGGAATTTCTGTCATGCTAGTTTCATCAAGTTCATATGATTCGTGTTCGTTACTTTGATAGTTTGATATGTGGGTGGACCGGCGCTTGGGTACTGCCCTTACTTGGACAAGCATCCCACTTATGATTAACCCCTCTTGCAAGCATCCGCAACTACGAAAGAAGAATTAAGACAAAGTCTAACCATAGCATTAAACTAGTGGATCCAAATCAGCCCCTTACGAACCAACGCATAAACTAGGGTTTAAGCTTCTGTCACTCTAGCAACCCATCATCTACTTACTGCTTCCCAATGCCTTCCTCGAGGCCCAAATAATGGTGACGTGTTATGTAGTCGACGTTCACATAACACCACTAGAGGAAAACAACATACAACATATCAAATTACCGAACGAATACCAAATTCACATGACTACTATTAGCATGATTTATCCCATGTCCTCAGGAACAAAAGTAACTACTCACAAAGCATAATCATATTCATGACCAGAGAGGTAATGAGTAGCATCAGGGATCTGAACATAAACTCTTCCACCAAGTAATCCAACTAGCATCAACTACAAAGAGTAATCAACACTACTAGCAACCTTACAAGTACCAATCGGAGTCGCGAGGTGGAGATTGGTTACAAGTGATGAACTAGGGTTTGGAGATGAGATGGTGCTGATGAAGATGTTGATGGTGACGAGTCCCCTTCGATGAGAGGAGTGTTGGTGATGACGATGGCGACGATTTCCCCCTCCGGGAGGGAAGTTTCCCCGGCAGGATCGTCCTGCTGGAGCTCTAGATTGGTTCTGCTCAAATTCCGCCTCGTGGCGGCGGCGAAACCACGAAAAAGCTCCTATGTGATTTTTTCTTGGACAAAACCCTTCATATAGCACAAGAGGGGGCCAGTGGGCCAGTGGACTACCCACAAGCCCCCATGGCGCGGCCTGGGGTGGTGGTCGCGCAGTGCAGGCTTGTGGGCACCCCCTGGTGCCCCTCTGGCACTTCTTCAGCCCAGTATTTTTGATAAATCGGGAAAAAATCCCCATTGATTTTCATGGCATTTGGAGTTGCGCAGAATAGGTATCTCAACTTTGCTCCACTTTCAGGCCAGAATTCCAGTTGCCGATATTCTCCCTCTTCATGTAAACCTTGCATAATAAGAGAGAAAAGGCATAAGAATTGTACCGTGAAGTGAAATAACAGCCAACGAAGCGATAAATATCAACATGAAAACATGATGCAAAATGGACATATCACGGACCAGCTTTCGCCTAAGCCAAAACAGTTTCGAATGAGGACACGATTGCCATTCGGATACCTTGATGGACAGGACCATCAACGAGTTTGCAAGAACTATAATCTCGGTAGAAAACCTGTTTCGCCTAAGGTAAACCCTTTCCCGAGTGATCGTAGAAACCTCCACACTCGGGGGCTTAGCTGCGAACCAGCTTTTGCCTAAGTTAAAGTGCTTCTGAATGAAGTCAAGACCTTCATTCGGGCACTAAGATGAACAGGACAATCATCCCAAGTTGCGATTCTGCTTTCGCCTAGGGAGAAACAAACCCGAGTGAGGACAACCTCCACGCTCGGGGGCTTAGCCACGAACCAGCTTTCGCCTAAGTGAAAAGCAAACCCAAGTGATGCCAGCTTCCACTCTCGGGGACTCGAACATGAACCAACATTCGGCCAAGTATAAACAACCCCAAACAAAAATGACCAAGCAAATGAGATCCAAAATCAACTGTTGATTAAAGGCATCGAGTTCAGCTAATGGTGCACAAAAGAGAAGGCCGAGGGACCACTGTAAGTTCGAGGTTACGTACAACCACTTGGCATACTGAGGCAAATTAAAGCTTAATGTTTTTTGCTTCGAGCATCACTTGGAGGCCGAAGACTCCACCGCTTCAACAAAGGTGTCAAGGTCAATTCCCTCTGCAATCCATGTGGCCGCCGCCATGAACATCTCCATGAAGTGTTCAAACTTGACACTTTTGTGGTTGATGACTTGGAGATTCTTCAGCTTCTCTTCATCCACTCCCTTGCAATGGATGTGGACGAGCGAGAGGGCAATGTCGGCTCTGGCCCTTGCAGATGACTTCTTCCACGACTTGATTTCACTACGGATGGCCTTCACTCGGTTCACAATGGATTGGGCATCCTTCATAGGAGCATCCTCAAGCGCCTTCTCCTGGCCCATCTCTCTAATGGACGACTGAAGCAGCTTGAAACAAGCCACTACATATTCGACGCGATCCTACAGCCTGAGGAGAGACAAGGCGGCACTGTCCTTCAGGAGCCCTCTCTTGGGATCGATCTCCTTCTCTATTTGTGTCGTCTCTTCTTCAACGTCAGCAGCAAAGCCTACATTCAACAGAAAATGGAGGATGAGAAACTTAAGTCGGAGGTTTCAGAAAGATCATGGGAAAACATTAGAACACTCTATGCTGAAGTCCTCGACGAACTTCTCCAGCTCAGCTTTCTTGGCAGTGGCCTTCTCGAGGTTGGTTTCCCATTCGGCATAGTGCTTCTTCAGATCGGCAAGCTACGCCGTGGCCTTCTCCGCACCGGCCTTCAGAAGACAATTCTCTTCCTCCAAAGTGCCAACTGTCTTAGGCTTGGCCTCGGTTGCCACGGTCTTCTGCTTAACTTCCTTCCAAGCGGATGCGAGTTTTTCATCCCTCTTATCGAGGGCTTCCTTCATGGTCACTAGAGAAATTGAATTGTTTAGCCTCTCTGAAAGGCGATCTGACAAGACAGCCTCAGTCGGATAACAAAAAAACTAATGGAGTGTCAGTCGGATAGCAAAGACATACCTTCAGCTGCCCTCTTTTCCTGCTCTAGTCGCTTGCTCTTGGCCTTCTCCACATCGAGGCTCAGTTGGAGTTCCCATAACTCTTCTTCCATGGCATCATCGCGTCGCACGGGCCCACAAGCAGTCTAAAATCAACAAATACAAGAAATGCATAACATTATGTTGCAACTCTAAGACTACCGCCGACTGCCTGAGTCAACTGTAGCCTCGGAGACTACACCCAGTGGGTGCGCTCAGCTCGCCCCCACTAAAATGATAGAGGATGAGGGATCCATACCCGGCTGACCTCTATCAATCAAAACAAAGAAACTGAGTTCGGGAAAGAAGAGAAGACTATATATGTGGCTCCCTATTCTCTTTTCTCTTTTCTTGTTTTTACTCTCTTGTGGATACCCACCCACATAAAAGTCGGTACATTACTTGTCCTCGAGTTGGTCAACTATATCCTAAGAAGTGAAGACTCCTTTATTTCTTCATCATCTTCAAAGTCTCCCATTGTAGCATCATAACATGGAAGAAACTACACCCAGTGGGTGCGCTCAGCGCGCCCGCACTTGAAATATGGAATAAAAAAGGGGCTCCGCACCCTACTGGATTCTGTCAAACATACATAGAAAAAATACTACCGCTGACTGACACATTCGACGGCAGCCTCAGGGACTACACCCAGTGGGTGAGCTCAGCATGCGCCCACTATCACCCAGCGGGTGTGCCCCTGGGCATGCCACTCTGGATTCCTTCTAAGGACCAGATTCAAAAACAATTTTGTGTGTAAAGGACTTACTCGATCATTATCCGCCACGGCTTCACTCTGTCGTACGCCTCCTTCAATAGCCCAACCATCACATCCAACTTAGCCAAGGCCTCCTTGCGTGCCCCTCCTGGTCTTCCTGGGTAAGGTGGAGATGGAAGATGTTGCAGTTCTTGGGGTCAGACGACGAAGTGGTCAGCGGATACTGTTCGAGTGACGCCCCAGCCGAAGCGACCTCCTGCACCACATGAGTCTTGTCCTTGATGCTCACTCAGCTAGGAGTCGGAGCCTATTTCAACACTTCTCCAGTTGCAGGATGGACATCAGCGTCGATTTCGATCACGTCGTGCGGCTCTGCACGTGTCCACAAGATAGTCTAAAGACCACTTGAATATCCAAAGCCTGAATTCCGAATGAATTGCTCGAAGAGCTCAAGGGCTACCTTTCGACGAAGCGACATCAACATCAGTTTTACCTTTGTCAGAGATCTTGGGGTCCATTGAAGCAGTCGAAGTATCAGGCCTACAACAGAAACAATAAAGCCTGATCATCACTCGGCAGACATTATTGAAACTGGGACAAATCACTAGGTGGAGATACTTACGCTGAAGCCACAGGCACGTCGACCTTGATGCGCGGCAGAACGGCCTTGCAGGGCTTGGAGCTCAAGACATTCAGTTGATTGGCAGTCTACTCTGGCAGCGCCTCGAGCTCACTCCGACCACACCTCGAGCTACGAGTTGGCATGGCTGAGGCACTCGGCTTCACTGATGGAGTCTTTGGGGCGCCTGCGCGGACTCCAGGGTCCTTGCGTGCCTTGGCACGAGTTTCTACATGGACTTCATCGGATAGAGAAGCCTCCGCCTCATCTCCATGCTAATCTTCTCTCTCCTCCGTCTCCTCAGTGTCTCCTCCATCGTCTTCGTCGTCCTCCGAACCCTATGGGAGCTCGGACCCTTTGTTTTCAGTGTCACTCTCCACGTCAATGGGCGAGCGGTCGACCACTGGTATGGAACTGACCAGCCCTGTGAAAGCCTGCTGAGTGAAAAAAGCAAAATCACCAATGAGAATAGAAATAACGATGGAATTCACTCGGTACAAACGCTCGGCGATTTACGTCATTCGGTTGATGATCCACCGCGAAAGGAGGACCCTGCCTAGATCCCCTGGGGTCGTCTTTCACTGGGATAATGACCTTGAGTTTGTTCTCCACCGCCTCTTCCCCGAGCTCCTCAGGATGAACTCGAGTTGGATCATCCGGCCCTTTATATTGCCACATTGGGTGGACCCTGGACGGAAGAGGCTGAATCCTACGTCCGAAGAAGACCTCCAGGAGGTCCATCCCATTCATACCCTTCCAGATCAAGGAAACTACCGCTATCACCAAGATATCCGCGTCGGTCTTCTCCTCCTTGGACAAGGTCAAGGTGGAGGATGGGTGGATCCTATCAACAGTATAGGGTGGTAGGGCCGAGTGACCTGCACCAATTGGGACATCTCGGCAATAAAACCAAGAGTCCTGCCAGTTCTTCACCGAGTCCGGGAAACTCATCTGGGGGAAGCTACTCTTGCCCCTCAGCTGGATACCTAAACCACCGTAGAGCTGCGCTAAGTTGGTTCTTCTCCCAAGGAGGAAGACTTCTTCACGGTCATCACTTGACACGTGAACAGGCGCTTGAACAAGCCCCAATGTGGATGGTGTTGGGGAACGTAATAATAATTCAAAAAAATTCCTACGTGTCACCAAGATCAATCTCGGAGATGCTAGCAACAAGAGAGAGAGAGAGTGCATCTTCATAACGTTGAAGATCGCTAAGCGGAAGCGTTGCAAAAAACACGGTTGATGGAGTCGTACTCGCAGCGATTCAAATCGCGGAAGATCCGATCCGAGCACTGAATGAATGGCGCTTCCACCTTCAACACACGTACAGCCCTGCAACATCTCCTTCTTCTTGATCCAGCAAGGGGGAGGCACAGTTGAGGGAGAGCTCCGACAGCACGACGACGTGGTGGCGGTGGAGCTCGTGGTTCTCCGACAGGGCTTCGCCAAGCGCTACGGAGGAGGAGGTGTAGGGGGTAGGGCTGCGCCAGGGGGAGAGGGTTCAGGTGTTGCACAACCCTCTCACCCCCATCTATTTATAGGGGGAAGGGGAGAGGGTGTCGGCCACCCTAGACCCCTCTAGAGGTGGGGGAGGCGGCCAAGGGGGAGGCTTGCCTCCCAAGTTGGTGGGAGGCGCCCCCACACCCTAGGGTTCCCAGCCCAAGGCACCTTGGGCCCTTGGCTGGTGCGCACCATCCCACCAGGGAGCTGGTTCCCACCCACCTTCAGCCCACGTGGCCCTCTAGGACAGGTGGCCCCTCCCGGCGGACCCCCGGAACCCTTTCGGTGGTCCCGGTACAATACCGATAAACCGTGAAACCTTTTCGGTGACTGAAACTTGGCTTCCCATATATAAATCTGCCCCTCCAAACTATTCCGGAACTCCTCGTGACATCCAGGATCTCATCCGGGACTCGGAACCACTTTCGATAACCACATACAATTCCAATTACAACTCTAGCATCACCGAACCTTAATTGTGTAGACCCTACGGGTTCGGCAACCATGTAGACATGACGGAGACACCTCTCCAGCCAATAACCAATAGCGGGGTCTGGATACCCATATTGGCTGCCACATGTTCGACGATGATCTCATCGGATGAACCGCGATGTCGGGATTCGATTAATCCCGTATACAATTCCCTTTGTCCATCGGTATGTTACTTGCCCGATATTCGATCGTCGGTATCCCTGTACCTTGTTCAATGTCGTTACCGGCAAGTCTTTTTACTCATTCCGTAACACATGATCATGTGACTAACTCCTTAGTCACATTGATCTCATTAATGATGATGTATTACCGAGTGGGCCCAGACATACCTTTCCGTCATACGGAGTGAAAAATCCCAGTCTCGATTCGTACCAACCCAACAAACACTTTCGGAGATACCTATAGTGCACCTTTATAGTCACCCAGTTACGTTGTGACGTTTGATACACCCAAAGCATTCCTACGATATCCGGGAGTTGCACAATCTCATGGTCTAAGGAAATGATACTTGACATTAGAAAAGCTCTAGCAGACGAAGTACACGATCTTGTGCTATGCTTACGACTAGGTCTTGTCCATCACATCATTCTCCTAATGATGTGATCCCATTGTGAACGACATCCAATGTCCATGGTCAGGAAACCATGACCATCTATTGATCAACGAGCTAGTCAACTAGAGGCTCACTAGGTACATGGTGTGCCCTATGTATTCACACATGTATTATGGTTTCATAGACAATTATCATGAACAAGGAAATATAATAATAACCATTTTTGTATTCCCTCTAGGGCATATTTCCAACAGTTTCCCACTTGCACTAGAGTCAATACTCTAGTTACATAGTGATGAATCGAACACCCATAGAGTTCTGGTGTTGATCATGTTTCGCTCGTGGAAGAGGTTTAGTCATCGGATCGGCGACATTCAAATCCGTGTGTACTTTACAAATATCTATATCTCCATCCTGAATGTAACCACGAATGGAGTTGAAGCAGTGCTTGATGTGCTTGGTCTTCTTATGAAACCAGGGCTCCTTGGAAATGGCAATAGCTGTAGTGTTGTTACAGAAGAGAGTCATCGGGATCGACGCATTGGGAATCACTCCTAGGTCGGTGATGATCTCCTTCATCCAGACTCCTTCCTGCGCTGATTCCGAGGCAGCTATGTACTCCGCTTCACATGTAGATGACGCCACGACGCTTTGCTTGCAACTGCACGAGCTGACTTCCCCTCCATTCAAAATATACACATATCCGGTTTGTGACTTGGAGTCATCCGGATCTGTGTCGAAGCTAGCATCAACGTAACCGTTTACGACGAGCTCTTCGGCACCTCCATAAACGAGAAACATATATTTAGTCCTTTTCATGTAATTAAGGATATTCTTGACCGATGTCTAGTGTTCCATTCTGGGATCACTTTCGCACCTCCCTACCAAACTTATGGCAAGGTTCACATCAGGTCTAGTACACAGCATGGCATACATAACAAAGCCTATGGCTGAAGCATAGGGCACGATACTCATCTTTTCTCTATCTTCTGCCTTGGTCGGGCATTGAACTTTGCTCAATCTCACACCTTGCAATACAGGCAAGAACCCCTTCTTGGACTTATCCATATTGAACTTCTTCAATATCTTGTCAAGGTATGTGCTTTGTGAAAGACCAATGAGGTGACGCGATCTATCTCTATAGATCTTGATGCCTAATATGTAAGCAGTTCTCCAAGGTCCTTCATTGAAAAACAGTTATTCAAGTAGGCCTTTATGCTTTCCAATAGTTCTATATCATTTCCCATCAACAATATGTCATCCACATATAAAATGATAAATTCTACAAAGCTCACACACACTTTCTTGTAAATACAAGCTTGACCATAAGTTTGTACAAACCCAAACGCTTTGATTACCTCATCAAAACAAATCTTCCAACTCCGAGATGCTTGCACCAACCCATAGATGGAGCGCTGGAGCTTGGATACCTTGTCAGCATTTTTAGGATCGACAAAACCCTCCGGCTGCATCATATACAATTCTTCCTTAAGAAAGCCGTCAAGGAATGTCGTTTTGACGTCCATTTGCCAGATCTCATAATCATAAAATGCGGCAACTGCTAATGTGATTCGGACGGACTTCAACATCGCTACAAGTGAGAAAGTCTCATCATAGTCAACTCCTTGAACTTGTCGATAACCCTTAGCAACAAGCCGAGCCTTATAGACGGTCACATTACCATCCGCGTCAGTCTTCTTCTTAAAGATCCATTTATTTTCTATGGCTTGCAGATCATCGGGCAAGTCCACCAAAGTCCATACTTTGTTCTCATACATGGATACTATCTCAGATTTCATGGATTCAAGCCATTTGTTGGCAACCGGGCCCGCCATGGCTTCATCATAGTTTGAAGGTTCACCGTTGTCTAACAACATGATTTCCAGGACAGGGTTGTCGTGCCACTCTCGTGCGGAAAGTGTCCTCGTGGACCTACGAAGTTTAGTAGTAACTTGATCCGAAGTTTCATGATCATCATCATTAACTTCCTTTCTAGTCGGTGCAGGCACCACAGAAACATTTTCCTACGTTGCGCTACTCTCCGGTTCGAGAGGGGGTACAATTACCTCATCAAGTTCTACTTTCCTCCCATTCACTTATTTCGAGAGAAACTCTTTCTCTAGAAAGGATCTATTCTTGGCAACAAAGATCTTGCCTTTGGATGTGAGATAGAAGGTATACCCAATAGTTTCCTTAGGGTATCCTATGAAGACACACTTTTCTGACTTGGGTTCGAGCTTTTCAGGTTGAAGTTTCTTGACATAAGCATCAAATGACCAAACTTGCAGAAACGACGGCTTAGGTTTCTTCCCAAACCATAATTCATACGGTGTCATCTCAATGGATTTAGACGGTGCCCTATTTAAAGTGAATGCGGCAGTCTCCAATGCATATCCCCAACATGATAGCGGTAAATCAGTAAGAGACATCATAGATCACACAATATCCAATAGAGTGCGATTACGACATTCAGACACACTGTTACGCTGAGGTGTGCCAGGTGGCGTGAGTTGTGAAACAATTCCACATTTCCTTAAGTGTGTGCTAAACTCGTGACACAAATATTCTCCTCCACGATCAGATCGTAAGAACTTTATTTTCTTTTCATGTTGATTCTCAACCTCACTCTGAAATTCTTTGAACCTTTCAAAGGTCTCATACTTGTGTTTCATTAAGTAGACATACCCATATCTGCTTAAGTCATCAGTGAGGGTGACAACATAACGATAGCCACCGCGAGGCTCAACGCTCATTGAACCGCATACATCGGTATGTATTATTTCCAATAAGTTGGTTGCTCGCTCCATTGTTCCAGAGAACGGAGTCTTAGTCATCTTGCCCATGAGGCATGGTTCGCACATGTCAAATGATTCATAATAAGGAGAGTCCAAAAGTCCATCTGCATGGAGTTTCTTCATGTGTTTGGTCCCGATATGACCAAGGCGGCAATGCCACAGGTATGTGGGACTATCATTATCAACCTTACATCGTTTGGTACTCACACTATGAATATGTGTAACATCAAGTTCGAGATTCAATAAGAATAAACCATTGACCAGTGGGGCATGACCATACAACATATCTGTCATATAAATGGAACAACCATTATTCTCGAATATAAATGAGTAGCCATCTTGCATCAAACGAGATCCAGGTACAATGTTCATGCTCAAAGGTGGTACTAAATAACAATTATTGAGGTTTAAAACTAATCCCGAAGGTAGATGTTGAGGTAGCGTGCCGACGGCGATCACATCGACCTTGGAACCATTCCCGACGCGCATCGTCACCTCGTCCTTCGCCAGTCTCCGCTTATTCCGCAGCTCCTGTTTTGAGTTACAAATGTGAGCAACCGCACCGGTATCAAATACCCAGGAGCTACTATGAGCGCTGGTAAGGTACACATCAATAACATGTATACCATATATACCTTTCACGTTACCTGCCTTCTTATCCGCTAAGTACTTGGGGCAGTTCTCCTTCGAGTGACCGGTTCCCTTGCAATAATAGCACTCAGTCTCAGGCTTGGGTCCATTCTTGGGCTTCTTCTCGTCAACTGATATACCGGGCGCGTATCTTCTTTGCCGTCCTTCTTGAAGTTCTTCTTACCCTTCCCTTTCTTGAAACTGGTGGTTTTATTCACCATCAACACTTGATGTTCCTTTTTGATTTCCACCTCCGTTGATTTCAGCATCGAATATAACTCTGGAATGGACTTCTCCATCCCGTGCATATTGTAGTTCATCACAAAGCTCTTGTAGCTAGGTGGAAGCGACTGGAGGATTTTGCCAATAACCGAGTCATCCGGAAGATTAACTCCCAGCTGAGACAAGCGGTTGTGCAACCCAGACATTTTGAGTATGTGCTCGCTGACAAAACCATTTTCCTCCATCTTACGACTGACGAACTTGTTGGAGACTTCATATCTCACGACCTGGGTATGAGCTTGGAAAACCATTCTCAGATCTTGGAACATCTCATATGCTCCATGTTGCTCAAAATGATTTTGGAGCCCCGGTTCTAAGTTGTAAAGCATGCCGCACTGAACCAGGGAGTAATCATCACTACGCGACTACCAGACGCTCATAATGTCTTGAGTTGCTAGGAATTCAGGTGCGTCACCTAGCGGTACATCAGGGACATATATTTTCTTGGAAGCTATGAGGATGAGCCTCATGTTAAGGACCCAGTCCGTATAGTTGCTTCCATCGTCTTTCTTCTTGGTTTTCTCTAGGAACGCGTTGAAGTTGAGGGCAACATTAGCGTGGGCCATTGGATCTACAATATAGATTGTAAAGACAATTTTGGACTAAGTTCATGATAATTAAGTTCATCTAATCAAATTATTTAATGAACTCCCACTCAGATAGACATCCCTCTAGTCATCTAAGTGATACATGATCCATATCGACTAGGCCGTGTCCGATCATCATGTGAGACGAACTAGTCATCAATGGTGAACATCTACATGTTGATTGCATCAACTATACAACTCATGTTCGACCTTTCGGTCTCTCGTGTTTCGAGGCCATGTCTATACATGCTAGGCTGAGTCAACCTAAGTGTTTTGCGTGTGTAAATCTAGCTTACACCCATTGTATGCGAACGTTAGAATCTGTCACAGCCGATCATTAAGTAGTGTCTCGAAACAACGATCCTTCACAAGGGGGCACACTTAGGGGGAACACATTTCTTGAATTTTTAGTGAGGTATCATCTTATTTACTACCGTCGTTCTAAGAAAATAATATGTAAAAATATGATAAACATCACATGCAAATCATAAAGTGACATCATATGGACAATATCGTCTTGTGCCTTTGATCTCCATCTTCGGGGCGCGGCATGATCACCATTGTAACCGACATGACACCAAGATCTCCATCATCGTGTCTTCATGAAGTTGTCTCGCCAACTATTACTTCTACTACTATGGATACCGGTTAGCAATAAAGTAAAGTAATCATATGGCGTTTTTGATTGACACGCAGGTCATACAATAAATTAAGACAACTCATATGGCTCCTGCCAGTTGTCATTTTCATCGATGTGCAAGTCGTGATTCCTATTACAAGAACATGATCAATCTCATACATCACATATATTTAATCTCATCCTTTTGGGCATATCATATCACATAGCATATCCTGCAAAAACAAGTTAGAAGTTCTATAATTGTTGTTGCAAGTTTTACGCGGCTGCTATGGGTTTCTAGCAAGAACGTTTCTCACCTACGTAACAGCCACAATGGTGATATGCCAATTGCTATTTACCCTTCCTAAGGACCCTCTTCATCAAATCCCATCTGACTAAAGTGGGAGAGACAGACACTTGCTAGCCACCTTATGCAACCTGTGCATTTCAGGCGGTGGAACCAGTCTCACGTAAGCATACGTGTAAAGTCGGTCTAGGCCGCTTCATCCCACAATGCCACTGAATCAAGATAGGACTAGTAACGTAAGCAAATTGATCAAATCATCGCCCACAACTACTTGTGTTCTACTCGTGCATAGAATCTACGCATAAACCTCGCTCTGATACCACTGTTGGGAAACATAGTAATAATTCAAAAAAATTCCTACGTGTCACCAAGATCAATCTAGGAGATGCTAGCAACGAGAGAGAGAGAGAGAGAGAGTGCATCATCATACTGTTAAAGATCGCTAAGCTGGAGCGTTGCAAAGAATGCGGTTGATGGAGTCGTACTCGCGGTGATTCAAATCGCGGAAGATCTGATCCAAGCACCGAATGAACAATGCCTCCGTGTTCAACACAAGTACATCCCGGGGACGTCTCCTCCTTCTTGATCCAGCAAGGGGGAGGAGAAGTTGTGGGAGAGCTCCGACGGCACGACGGAGTGGTGACGTTTGATATGTCCATTTTGCATCATGCTTTTATATTGATATTTATTGCATTATGGGCTGTTATTACACATTATGGTACAATACTTATGCCTTTTCTCTCTTATTTTATAAGGTTTACATGAAGAGGGAGAATGCCGGCAGCTGGGATTCTGGGCTGGAAAAGGAGCAAGTTTGAGATACCTATTCTGCCCAACTCCAAAAGCCATGAAAATCAGCGAGGAATTATTTTGGAATATATAAAAAATACTGGGCGGAAGAAATACGGGAGGGGAGGAACCAGGAGGTCACGAGCCACCAGGAGGTCACGAGTCTGCCAAGCGCACCCCACCCCCCTAGGCGTGCCTGGGGGCTCGTGGCCCCCCTGTTACCCCTCCGGCTCCCATATTCTGCTATATAGAGGGTTTGGTCCCAGAAAAAATCAAGGGAGAGCTTTTGGGAAGGAATGCCGCCGCCACGAGGCACAACTTGAGCAGAACCAATCTATAGCTCCGGCAAGGCCGTCCTGCCGGGGAAACTTCCCTCCCGGAGGGGGAAATCATCGCCATCGTCATCACCAACACTCCTCTCATCGAAGGGGACTCATCTCCATCAACATCTCCATCAGCACCATCTCATCTCCAAACCCTAGTTCATCTCTTGTACCCAATCTCCATTTGCGACTCCGATTGTTACTTGTAAGGTTGCCAGTAGTGTTAATTACTCCTTGTAGTTGATGCTAGTTGGATTACTTGGTGGAAGATCATATGTTCAGATCCTTAATGCTATTCAATACCTCTATGATCATGAACATAATTATGCTTTGTGAGTAGTTACGTTTGTTCCTGAGGACATGGGATAAGTCTTGCTATAAGTAGTCATGTGAATTTGGTATTCGTTCGATATTTTGATACGTTGTATGTTGTCTTTCCTATAGTGGTGTTATGTGAACGTCGACTAAATGACACTTCACCATTATTTGGGCCTAGAGGAAGGCATTGGGAAGTAATAAGTAGATGATGGGTTGCTAGAGTGACAGAAGCTTAAACCCTAGTTTATGTGTTGCTTCACAAGGGGCTGATTTGGATCCACCAGTTTAATGCTATGGTTAGACTTTGTCTTAATTCTTCTTTCGTAGTTGTGGATGCTTGCGAGAGGGGTTAATCATAAGTGGTATGTTTGTCCAAGTAAGTACAGCACCCAAGCACCGGTCCACCCACATATCAAACTATCAAAGTAGCGAACGTGAATCATATGAACATGATGAAAACTAGCTTGACAGAAATTCCCATGTGTCCTCGGGAGCGCTTTACCTTATATAAGAGTTCGTCCAGGCTTGTACCTTGCTAAAAAAGGGATTGGCCATCTTGCTGCACCTTTGTTACTACTGTAACTTGTTACCCATTACGAATTATCTTATCCCGCAACTATCTGTTACCGATAATTTCAGTGCTTGCAGAGAATACCTTGCTGAAAACCACTTGTCATTTCCTTCTGCTCCTCGTTGGGTTCGGCACTCTTACTTATCGAAAGGACTACGATAGATCCCCTATACTTGTGGGTCATCAATACTCTTTTTTGGCGCCGTTTCCGGGGAGTGAAGCGCCTTTGGTGAGTGGAATTTGCTAAGGAAACATTTATATAGTGTGCGGAAATTTATTGTCACTTGTCACTATGGAAACTAATCCTTTGAGGGGCTTGTTCGGGGTATCTTCACCTCGACCGGAAGCACAGAGAGTTGCTCCTCAACCTACTGCACCTACTGAAAATATTTATTATGAAAGTCCTTCGGGTATGCTAGAGAAATTGTTGGCTAATCCTTTTACAAGAGATGGAACATCACATCCCGACTTGCATCTAATCTATGTAGATGAAGTTTGTGCTTTGTTTAAGCTTGCAGGTTTGCCCGAGGATGAGGTCAATAAGAAGGTCTTTCCCTTATCTTTTAGGGATAAAGCATTGACATGGTATAGGCTATGTGATGATACTGGATCATGGAACTACAACCGACTGAAATTGGAATTTCATCAAAAGTTTTAGCCTATGCATTTGGTACATCATGATCGGAATTATATCTATAATTTTTGGCCTCGTGATAGAGAAAGTATCTCTCAATCTTGGGGGAGGCTTAAGTCAATGTTATATTCATGCCCCAACCATGAGCTCCCTAGAGAAATTATTATTCTGAATTTTTATGCTCGGTCTTCTCATGACAATCGCACCATGCTTGACACTTCTTGTACCGGTTCTTTTATGAAGAGAGATATTGATTTCAAATGGGATTTATTGGAAAGAATTAAACACAACTCTAAAGATTGGGAGTTTGATGAAGGTAAGGAGTCATGTATGAATCTTAAGTTCGATTGCGTTAAATCCTTCGTTGAAACAAATACTTTTCGTGATTTTAGCGCTAAACATGGACTTGACTCTGAGATATTAGCTTCTTTATGTGAATCATTTGCTACTCATATTAATCTTCCTAAGGAGAAGTGGTTTAAGTATCATCCTCCCATAGAAGTTAATGTAGTAAAACCCAATCCAGTTGAAGAGAAAGTTAATTCTTATAATGATTCTATTGTTCCTAGTGCTTACACTCAGAAACCACCTTTCCCTGTTAGAATAAAGGATCATGCTAAAGCTTCAACTGTGATACGTAAGGGCTACATTAGAACACCCACACCCCCTGAGCAAATTAAAGTTGAACTTAGTATTGCTATTATTAAAGATCTCTTGGCCGATAATGTTGATGGGCATGTTATTCAATTCTGTGAAGCTGCTGCTAGAATTGCTCAACCTCATGCTAGAGACAAACATAAACCTATTGTTGGCATGCCTGTTGTTTCTGTTAAGATAGGAGACCATTGTTACCATGGTTTATGTGACATGGGTGCTAGTGTTAGTGTGATATGTCTCCAATGTATCTATAATTTTTGATGGTTTCATGCTAATATCTTGTCAAACTTTAGATGTTTTGTATGCCTTTTATATCTTTTTTGGGACTAACTTATGAACTCAGTGCCAAGTGCCAGTTAGTGTTTTTTCCGTGTTTTTGACCCTTTTCAGAGGAGGACTTTAAACGGAGTCCAAACGGAATAACACTTCCGAAAAGATTTTTTCCAGAACAGAAGATATCCAGAAAGCTTGGGAACCAAGGAAGGGAGTCCCAGGGGAGGCCACAAGCCCTCATGGTGCGGCCAGGGGGGCCCGCGCCTCCCTGGGCCTCCCCTGCCCTAGCTCCTTCGCCTATAAATTCCCTAAAATCCCTAAAAAATCAGGAGATCCACGAAAACACTTTTCCGCCGCCGCAAGCTTCTGTCTCCGCAAGATCCCATGTGGGGCACGTTCTGGTGCCCTGCCGGAGGGGAGATTCGGATACGGAGGGATTCTTCATCAACACCATGACCTCTCCGATGATGCGTGAGTAGTTCACCATAGACCTACGGGTCCATAGCTAGTAGCTAGATGGCTTCTTCTCTCTCTTGGATCTTCAATACAAAGTTCTCCATGATCTTCATGGAGATCTATCCGATGTAATCTTCTTTTGTGGTGTGTTTGTGGATATCCGATGAATTGTGGATTTATGATCAGATTATCTATGAATCTTATTTGAGTTTCTTCTGATCTCTTATATGCATGATTTCATATCCTTGTAATTCTCTTCGAGTTGTGGGTTTTGTTTGGCCAACTTGATCTATGATTCTTGCAATGGGATAAGTGCTTGGTTTTGGGTTCATACTGTGCGGTGACCTCACCCAGTGACAGAAGGGGTAGTGAGGCACGCATCATGTTGTTGCCATCAAGGGTAAAAAGATGGGGTTTTCATCATTGGTTTGAGTTTATCCCTCTACATCATGTCATCTTGCTTAAGGCGTTACTCTGTTCGTCATGAACTCAATACACTAGATACATGTTGGATAGCGGTCGATGTGTGGAGTAATAGTAGTAGATGTAGAAAGTATCGGTCTACTTGTCTCGGACGTGATGCCTATATGTATGATCATTGCCTTAGATATCGTCATGACTTTGTGCGGTTCTATCAATTGCTCGACAGTAATTTGTTCACCCACCGTATTATTTGCTATTTTGAGAGAAGCCTCTAGTGAACACTATGGCCCCCGGGTCTACTTCACACCATATTTTCAGCGTTACACTTTTACTTTGTTGCACTTTTCGCCTTCAGACCTCACTTTGCAATCAATCTTGAAGGGATTGACAACCCCTTAATAGTGTTGGGTGCAAGCTCTTTTGTGTGTGCGCAGGTACTCTGGACTTGACGCGATTCTCCTACTGGATTGATACCTTGGTTCTCAAACTGAGGGAAATACTTACTGCTCCTGTGCTGCATCACCCTTTCCTCTTCAAAGGAAAAACCAACGCAACCCAAGTCTCTGTCAACGTGCCAATTTCTCACGCTGTTGTTTGAGAAGTAGCAGAAGGATTTCTGGCGCCGTTGCCGGAGAGGATCAAGTCAAGAACTCATCCAAGTAAGTGTCGCAAACTCATCTCTTGCATTTACTTTTTTGCCTCTCGTTTTCGTCTCCGCCACTTCTGAAAAACAAAAATTTACAAAAATATTTGCCTTTTTCGTTCGCCCTTTTCTCTCGCTTGCTTTCTGTTCGCTTGTGTGCTTGCTTGCTTGCTGAAGTCACCATGACTGAAAACACCAAACTTTGTGACTTCTCGAATACTAATAATAATGACTTTATTAGTACTCTGATTGCTCCCGCCACTAGTGCGGAATCATACGAAATCAATGCTGCTTTGCTGAATCTTGTTATGAAAGAGAAATTCTCCGGCCTTCCTAGTGAAGATGTCGCATCCCATCTTAATACCTTCATTGAGATTTGTGATATGAAAAAGAAGAAAGATGTGGATAATGATGTGATTAAATTGAAGCTTTTTCCGTTCTTGTTGCGAGATCGATCAAAAACTTGTTTTTCGTCTTTGCCCAAAAATAGTATTGATTCTTGGAACAAGTGCAAAGCTGCTTATATATCCAAGTATTTTCCGTCGGCTAAGATTATCTCTCTCCGTAATGATATCATGAATTTTAAGCAACTTGATCATGAACATGTTGCACAATCTTGGGAGAGAATGAAATTGATGATTAGAAATTGTCCCGCTCATGGCTTGAGTCTTTGGATGATTATACAAATCTTCTACGCTGGCTTGAATTTCGCTTCTAGAAATATCTTGGACTCCGCCTCAGGTGGAACGTTCATGGAAATCACGTTAGGAGAAGCCACAAAACTCCTAGACAATATCATGACGAACTACTCTTAGCGGCACACTGAAAGGTCACCTACTAGTAAGAAGGTACACGCTATAGAAGAAATTAACTCGTTGAGTGCTAAGATGGATGAGTTAATGAATTTGGTTGCTAGTAGAAGTGCTCCTTTAGATCCTAATGACATGCCCTTGTCTTCCTTGATTGAGAGTAGCAACGCTAGCTTGGACGTTAATTTTGTTGGTAGGAATAACTTTGGCAACAACAATGCTTTTAGAGGAAACTATGTTCCTAGGCCTTTTCCTAGTAACCCCTCTAATAACTTTGGCAACTCCTACAAAGATACTCATGGAAATTACAATGGATTACCCTATGATCTAGAGAGTAATATCAAAGTGTTTATCAACTCGCAAAAGATTTTCAATGCGTCCATAGAGGAAAAACTACTCAAAATTGACGATTTGGCTAGGAGCGTTGATAGAATGTCTAGTGATATTGATGCTTTGAAAGTTAGATGTGCTCCTCCCAAGATCAATATGGATGAAACTTTGAAAGATATGCGTGTTTCCATGAGTGAGAGCAAAGAAAGAACCGCCCCAATTCGTGCTAGACATGAATGGCTTAAAAGGGCGTGTTCTCGTGATAATAATCATGAAGATGTGAAGGTGCTTGATGTGACTCCCATTGAATCTTTGTTTTCTAGTGTCAAACCTAATGATGATGGGGCTGGATATGAATCCACTTTGGTTGAAAAATGCCCCAATGATTCGGAATCCATCTATCTTGATGCTAAAAGCATTGAAAGTGGAGTAGAAGATATTAAAACCTTGAGTAGTAATGAAACTACTACTTTGTATTTCAAGGAATTCAATTATGATAGTTTCTCCTTGATTGAATGCATTTCCTTGATGCAATCCATGCTAAACTCTCCACACGCTTATAGCCAAAACAACGCCTTTACCGATCATATCGTCAAAGCTATGATAAAATCTCTTGAAGAGAAACTTGAATTGGATGTTTCTATCCCTAGAAAGCTTCATGATGAGTGGGAACCTACTATCAAAATCAAAATCAAAAACTATGAATGCAATGCTTTGTGTGATTTGGGTGCTAGTGTTTCTGCGATTCCAAAGTCTTTACGTGATGTTCTCGGTTTTAATGAGATCAAGGAGTGTTCTCTTAATTTGCATCATGCGGATTCTCTTGTCAAGAAACCCATGGGAAGGATCAATGATGTTCTTATTATTGCAAATAGGAACTATGTACCCGTGGATTTCATTGTGCTTGACATTGGTTGCAATCCTGCATGCCCTATCATTCTTGGCAGACCTTTCCTAAGGACTATCGGTGCTATCATCGATATGAAGGAAGGGAATATTAGATTTCAATTTCCTTTAAAGAAGGGCATGGAGCATTTTCCTAGAAAGAAAATAAGATTGCCTTATGAATCTATGATGAGGGCTACTTATGGTTTGAGCACCAAAGACGACGATACGTGATTCTATCGCCTTATGCCTAGCTAAAGGCGCTAAACAATAGCGCTTGTTGGGAGGCAATTCAATGAATTTATCTTTTTCTTTCTGTTTTTTTGCTTCCACACCATCATAATTCTTTTATGATTGTGTATTTTGTGTTTCTTTTTGTGTTTGAGCCAAGCAAAACCTTTATGACTAGTCTTGGTGATGGTTGTTTGATCCTGCTGGAAAAAGACAGAAACTTTTCGCTCACGAGATTATTTTTCATTTTTATTCAGACAGAGCTTTTCAGTTGATTCTTTCTGCTTCTAGTTGATATGCCTTTTTCCCAGGTAGTCGTAATTTGTCAGAATTTTTGAGGTACTAGAAGTATACGAAGTATACATATTGCTACAGATTGGTCTGTTTTTGACAGATTCTGTTTTTGTTGAGTTGGTTGCTTGTTTTGATGAAACTATGGATAGTATCGGGGGGTACTAGCCATGGAATAGTGAGAATACAGTCATATAACACCAATATAAATAGAAATAAAGATTGATACATTATCAAAAGAGGTGATAGTTTGTTTTCTTGTGCTAATGATATCACGAGTCTCGGTTTAAGTTTTGTGTTGTGAAGTTTTCAAGTTTTGGGTGATGTTCTCATGGACAAAGGGATAAAGAGTGGAAATAGCTCAAGCTTGGGGATGCCCAAGGCATCCCAATCCAAATTCAAGGACACCAAAAAGCCTAAGCTTGGGGATGCCCTGGGAAGGCATCCCCTCTTTCGTCTTCAATCCATCGGTAACATTACTTGGAGCTATATTTTTATTCACCACATGATATGTGTTTTGCTTGGAGCGTCTTGTATCGTAGGAGTATTTTCTTTTTTTTGTGTCACAATCATCCTTGCTGAACACCTTTTGAGAGATACATGCACTCATCGTGATTTTGCTAGAATGCTCATCGTGCTTCACTTATATCTTTTGAGCTAGATAATTTTGCTCTATGTGCTTCACTTAGATCTTTTAGAGCACGGCGGTGCGTGACTTGGTAGTTGGTTTGTGATATGAAAGTAGTCACAAAGGTGATAGGTACCCAAATAGGATACAAAAACCTCCATCTTCATGTGCATTGAGTAGAAAGAGAAGTTTTGATTCCTCTCAATTAGTTTTGAGACGTGGATTTGGTAATATTAAGAGTTATGTTAGTAGGGTGTTGTGAATCTAGAAATACTTGTGTTGAAGTTAGTGATTCCCGTAACATGCACGTATGGTGAAACGCTATGTTAAGAAGTCGGAGCATAATTGATCTATTGATTGTCATCCTTTGTGTTGCGGTCGGGATCGCGTGATGGTTTACACCTACCAACCCTTCCCCTAGGAGTATGCGTTTAGCACTTTGTTTCGATTACTAATAAAAAAATAGCAATAAGTATGTGAGTTCTTCATGACTAATATGAGTCCATGGTATATATGCACTTTCACCTTCCACCATTGCTAGCCTCTCTAGTGCCGCGCAACTTTCGCCAGTGCACAAACCCACCATATGCCTTCCTCAAAACAGCCACCATACCTACCTACTATGGCGTTTTCATAGCCATTCCGAGATATATTGCCATGCAACTCCCACCGTTCTGTCTCCTGACTTGTGCCGTCACTCTCATATTGCCATTGCATGATCGTAAGACAGCTAGTGAGATGTTTCAACGCCATACGCCAAGCTAGATCGTTGCTTCCCGGTACACTGCCGGAGGCATTTCCTATAGAGTCATCATTGTTCTGAGCTTTGAGCTGTGAGTAAATAAAAGTGTGATGATCATCATTATTAGAGCATTGTCCATGTGAGGAAAAAAAGAGTCCAAAGTTTCCCACATAAAAAAAGAGGGCAAAGAGCCAAAATTAAAAAAAGAGAGAGAAAGAGAGAAGGGACAATGCTACTATCATTTTCCACACTTGTGCTTCATAATAGCATCATGTTCTTCATGATTGAGAGCTTCTTGCTTTGTCACCACCATATACTAGTGGGTATCTTTATTATGTAACTTGTCTTGTATATTCCAAGGATGGGCTTCCTCAAATTGCCCTAGGTCTTCGTGAGCAAGCAAGTTGGATGCACACCCACAAGTTCTCCTTTTGAGCTTTCACATACTTATAGCTCTAGTGCATCCTTCGTATGGCAATCCCTACTCCTTCACATTGATATCTATTAATGGGCATCTACATAACCTTTTGATACACTGAGTCAATATGACCATCTCCTCCTTTTTGTCTCACAACCACCACCACACTCTATTCCACCTATAGTGCTATATCCATGGCTCACGCTCATGTATTGCGTGATAGTTGTAAAAGGTTTGAGAAAGTAAGAGTGCAAAAACAATTACTTGGCCAATACCGGGGTTGTGCATGATTTAAATTAGTTGTGTGGGGATGATGGAGCACAGCCGGACTATATGATTTTGTAGGGATAACTTTCTTTGGCCTTGTTATTTCGAAAGTTCATGATTACCTTGCTAGTTTGCTTGAAGTATTATTGTTTTCATGTCAATAGCAAACTATTGTTTTGAATCTTACGGATCTGAACATTCATGTCACTTGAAAGAATTTACAAAGGACAACTATGCTAGGTGGCATTCCACATCAAAAATTATGTCTTTATCACTTCCCTACTCGAGGACGAGCAGGAGTTAAGCTTGGGGATGCTTGATACGTCTCCAACGTATCTATAATTTTTGATGGTTTCATGCTATTATCTTGTCAAACTTTGGATGTTTTGTATGCCTTTTATATCTTTTTTGGGACTAACTTATTAACTTAGTGCCAAGTGCCAGTTCCTGTTTTTTCCGTGTTTTTGACCCTTTTCAGAGGAGGATTTTAAACGGAGTCTAAACGGAATAAAACTTCCGAAAAGATTTTTTCCGAAACAGAAGATACGTAGAAAGCTTGGGAACCAAGGCAGGGAGTCCCGGGGAGGCCACAAGCCCACATGGCGCTGCCAGGGGGCCCGCGCCTCCCAGGCTTGTGGGCTCCCTGGGCCTCCCCTGCCCTAGCTCCTTCGCATATAAATTCCCTAAAATCCCTAAAAAATCAGGAGATCCACGAAAACACTTTTCCGCCGCCGCAAGCTTCTGTCTCCGCAAGATCTCATCTGGGGCATGTTCTGGTGCCCTGCCGGAGGGGAGATTCGGATACGGAGGGCTTCTTCATCAACACCATGACCTCTCCCATGATGCGTGAGTAGTTCACCATAGACCTACGGGTCCATAGCTAGTAGCTAGATGGCTTCTACTCTCTCTTGGATCTTCAATACAAAGTTCTCCATGATCTTCATGGAGATCTATCCGATGTAATCTTCTTTTGCGGTGTTTTTGTCGAGATCCGATGAATTGTGCATTTATGATGAGATTATCTATGAATCTTATTTGAGTTTCTTCTGATCTCTTATATGCATGATTTCATATCCTTGTAATTCTCTTCGAGTTGTGGTTTCTTTTTGGCCAACTTGACCTATGATTCTTGCAATGGGAGAAGTGCTTGGTTTTGGGTTCATACCGTGCGGTGACCTCACCAAGTGATAGAAGGGGTAGCGAGGCACGCATCATGTTGTTGTAATCAAGGGTAAAAAGATGGGGTTTTTGTCATTGGTTTCAGTTTATCCCTCTACATCATGTCATCTTGCTTAAGGCGTTACTCTGTTCGTCATGAACTCAATACACTAGATGCATGCTGGATAGCGGTCGATGTGTGGAGTAATAGTAGTAGATGCAGAAAGTATCGGTCTACTTGTCTCGAATGTGATGCCTATATGTATGATCATTGCCTTAGATATCTTCATGACTTTGCGCGGTTCTATCAATTGCTCGACAGTAATATGTTCACCCACCATATTATTTGCTATTTTGAGAGAAGCCTCTAGTGAACACTATGGCCCCCGGGTCTACTTCACACCATATTTTCAGCCTTACACTTTTACTTTGTTGCACTTTCCACCTTCAGATCTCACTTTGCAATCAATCTTGAAGGGATTGACAACCCCTTTATAGCGTTGGGTGCAAGCTATTTTGTGTTTGTGTAGGTACTCTGGACTTGATGCGATTCTCCTACTGGATTGATACCTTGGTTCTCAAACTGAGGGAAATACTTACTGCTCCTGTGCTGCATCACCCTTTCCTCTTCAAGGGAAAAACCAACGCAAGCCAAGTCTCCGTCAACGTGCCAATTTTCGGCGCTGTTGTTTGAGAAGTAGCATAGTGCAATACCTCAATCTTTATATAATGAAATTAAAGATGAGATTGCACCTATCGAGATGGAATTTATTGATGTTACCGTTAAACTTGCTAATATAGATACTATCTACCCTGTGGGAATTGTTAGAGATGTTGAAGTCTTGTGTTGTAAAACTAAGTATCTTACTAATTTTCTCGTTCTTGCTACCACACAAGATAGCTTTTGTCCCATCATATTTGGTAGACCTTTCCTCAATACTGTTAATGCTCTAATTGATTGTGAGAAACAAACTCTTACTGTTGGCTTTGGAGGCGTGTCACATGAATTTAATTTTTCTAAGTTTGGTAGACAACCTCATGAAAAAGAATTGTCTAGTAAGGATGAAATTATTGCTCTTTCTTCTATTGTTGTGCCTCCTACTGATCCTTTAGAGCAATACTTGCTTGAACATGAAAATGATATGCATATGGATGAAAGGAATGAGATAGATAGAGTTATCTTTGAACAACGTCCTATCCTTAAGAATAATTTGCATGTTGAATTACTTGGAGATGCACCTCCACCAAAGGGTGATCCTGTGTTTGAGCTTAAACAATTACCTGATACTCTTAACTATGCTTATCTTGATGAAAAAGAGATATATCCTATTATTATTAGTGCTAACCTTTCAGAGCATGAAGAAAATAAATTATTGAAAACTCTGAGGAAGCATCGTACTGCTATTGTATATACTCTTGATGATCTTAAGGGCATTAGTCCCACTCTATGCCAGCAAAAATTTAAAACTGATCCTGATTCCAAACCAGTTGCCGATCACCAACGAAGATTAAATCCTAAAATGAAAGAGGTGGTACGAAAAGAAATACTAAAGCTCCTGGAATCATGTATTATTTATCATGTTGCTCATAGTGATTGGGTAAGTCCGGTGCATTGTGTCCCTAAGAAGGGAGGTATTACCGTTGTCCCTAATGATAAAGATGAATTGATCCCACAAAGAATTGTTACTGGCTATAGGATGGTAATTGATTTTAGGAAATTAAATAAAGCTACTAAGAAAGATTATTACCCTTTACCTTTTATTGATCAAATGCTAGAAAGATTGTCTAAACATACACACTTTTGCTTTCTAGATGGTTATTCTGGTTTCTCCAAAATACCTGTTGCACAATCTGATCAGGAGAAAACCACTTTTACTTGCACTTTCGGTACCTTTGCTTATAGACGTATGCCTTTTGGTTTATGTAATGCACCTGCTACCTTTCAAAGATGTATGATGGCTATATTCTCTGACTTTTGTGAAAAGATTCTTGACGTTTTCATGGATGATTTCTCCGTTTATGGATCTTCTTTTGATGATTGCTTTAACAACCTTGATCAAGTTTTGCACAGATGTAAAGATACTAACCTTGTCTTGAATTGGGAGAAGTGCCATTTTATGGTTAATGAAGGCATTGTCTTGGGACATAAAATTTCTGAAAGAGGTATTGAAGTCGATAAGGCTAAAGTTGATGTGATCGAGAAAATGCCATGCCCTACAGACATTAAAGGTATAAGAAGTTTCCTTGGTCATGCTGGTTTCTATAGAAGGTTTATCAAAGACTTCTCTAAGATTTCTAGGTCTCTCACCAATCTCTTGCAAAAAGATATTCCATTTGTGTCGGGGGATAACCCCGGGGTAGGCTCAATGAGCCTGCTCCTTTATCTCCGTCCCAAAAGGAATGACCAGGAACAAATCCCCAAGGCCCAAGTCCTCTGGCCGGCTAGGCTGCACCTACCGGCTAGGGGGCGAGACGGCCAACTCTCTGGCCGGCCAGGAAGCACCTCTCGGCTAGAAGCAAGACGGCTACCTCTTCCTGGCTACCTAGGCCAAGCCAGCCGGCTAGGGACGAGGCGGCCGTGCCCAAGCCGGCTAGCCAAGCAGGCTAGCCGGCCGGGATCTCAAGTCATATCTGATCGTAGGTCATGATGAGACCCTACGATTAAACGTGGCTACGCGTCAGCAAAGGTACTGGATCAGAGTGCACGGAGGCCTCCCCTGGCTCTGATCCATCACCCAACACAGTGTCGGCCGTCAAACTCCCAGTCCATTAATGCACTCGGCGTGGGAACAGTGGAGGTGGTCGTACCGTCTTCCCATGATGAATCTCGCTGGACGATGTTGGACGTACCATACGTGTCCTGCGTCAACCTTACGCAGGAGCCTCATTGGCTAGCCGGCGGGTCCCATAGCCAGACGGGACCTTGCAACCGGCGGGCCCCTCAAGCGACAAGACAAGACCCTCGTGGGCCCCCTGGCCAGCCGGCGAGGCTGCCAGCCGGGTCCCACTCTTGTACCCTTTATCCATATTGTAGGCTGGTGGGTTCGTCTATAACCACCCCGCCCCCCTCCATGCAGAGGGTCAGTCAAACTGATCACACACACACGCCAACCACATAGGAGAGGCAGAGACGAGCCGACTGCTCCTTCTTCCTCCTCCGTAATACAGCTCCAGGAGCAACCTTGTAATCCCATCCATACATATCATACACTCTGGCAGGACTAGGGGTATTATCTCTATGGAGAGCCCTGAACCTGTGTGCATCGTGTGTTCCATGCTTGTACCAACCTTGCCCCCAGCACCCTCCGTTGCCACTTCGGTTCCTACCTTATTTAGCCTACCCATGGCATATGTTGTGAGTATTCACCGACATTTGGTGCCCACCGTGGGGCCGATAGCGGCATCGGCTGGCTTTACGCGCTGGGCGGGGCCCCGCACCTACACCACCGGATGCATCACGTACGGACCGATCCGCATGCCTGTGGAGCCTGCCTTCGATGAGGCAACACCGATGATGATCGACGTCCCGGTCCGTCATGCGGATTCGGACGAGGAGTCCGATGACGAGGTGCCTCCTAGCGTCATCGTCGCTGCTATGGAGAACCTCGGCGTTCTCTTTAGCGACCTACGCCTCAACGACGGTCCTCGCTACTTTGGCGAGGACTTCGATGTCGAGGCGTTATGCGCCAGCTTTAGTAGGCTCTCTATCACTAAGACGCCTAAGCACGACGTGTACCCCAGCAACGTACTCGTCTTCTACGGCCCTCCGCCGTCGGTGGGGTTCCTCACCCCATACCATGTTGCCACCGTCTCTAACGTCGTGGAGATGATGGTCATTGGCGCCGGCACCAGCACGGCTCAGGGCAAAGTGTCAGCAGACGCTGCTGATCCTGCTGCTGTCGCCACTGACACTCTTCAGGCTGCGCTTACCGGCCTAAAGACGCCCATCGCCGCCTCCACAAACCCTAACGACACACGAGCCTCGCTGGAGGAGGCTCGCAGGCAGATCTTGGAGGAGGGCATCGCCAACGCTTCGGCGAAGCGCCGGATGGAGGCCACGCAACGCGAGTATAACTCCGCATACGGCCTCACTCCGGTTTCCGAGGCCCCTAGCCGGCTTGGTTAGGTCCGTGGCCGGTTCATTGCTAATATTCTAGGCGGCAAACAGCCCGTCTACGAGACTCCTGCAGCCAACTTGCGGGCGGCACAAGCGGCAATGGCAGAAATGCCAAGCTTGGAGGGCGAGGAGCGCGCCTTTTAGGAGAAGCGGGTCAAGGATCTCCTTTACGCCACCAACGAGCAGCAGACAAGGCTTGACCCCGGTCAAGCCCAATCAGAGTCTCCGGGACCCAACCCCGGAGCATGCCGCAACCCTAGTGGTCATCAACACGCGAAGGGATCTTCCTGGCATCGCACTTTCGGCCGGATGGGCGAGGCAAGCCAAGACAGGTGCTCCCAGCGCCAGAGCGAGCATACTTCAAGCCGGCATCATGGAGGTGACGAGAGCGACTCGGTGTATGAGGTTCCTCGTTTGGGGAGGACACATGCCACCGGTTCACAAGGTGCCCTTACGATCGCGGCTCGGATCGGCGCACACGTTCCCCAGGGTGATCAGGACGCCCGCAAGCGTCTCAACGCCCTGGCCCAGTTAGCCCTCCTGGAGGAAGACGACCCCATCGGTCCGGCCTACTTCGGCCCCCGGATCCGAGGGGAGCCATTTCCCCGAGGTTTCACCTTGCCTCTGTATACTCCCAAGTACAACGACACCGCCAAGCCAGAGGACTGGCTGATCGATTACACCACCGCCGTTGGCATTGCTAGGGGCAACAAACGAGTAGCAGTCCGCTATGTGCCACTCATGTTGGCCGGCTCAGCTCGGACTTGGCTTAACAGCCTTCCAGCCGGCAGCGCCAACTCATGGGTGGACTTTGAGGAGGCGTTCGTCCGCAACTTCACTAGCACCTACAAGTGCCCTGGCCGGCCTCACGAGCTGGCCATGTGCTCCAGAGGCCTGACGAACCCCTTCGCGACTACGTCACTCACTGGACAGAGCTTCGCAACTCCTGCGAGGGAGTGCATGAGGTACAGGCCATCCAGTACTTCATCGACGGTTGCCGAGACGACACTCTCCTCAAGCACAAGCTCATGTGCTCCGAGCCCACCTCTCTGGCGGTGCTCATGGCCAAGGCGGACAAGTACGCCACGGCCGACTCCGCGAAGCTAGTCAAGGTGACCGCCTCGGAGAAGGCAGTCCCCATGCCGGCTACTCCCAAACCGGCTGGGGACAATCAAGGCAGCCAGAACAACAACAAGCGCAATGTGAATCAGCTAGATCTGCGCTCCAACAACAAGTTGGTAGCCAGCATGGAGGGTGAGGCGTCGACGTCTCAAGCCGGCTCTCAATGGAGGCAGCCCAACTGGAGCAACTGGTTGCCCAAGCAGACTTTCGAGCAGCTGCTTGACGCTCCCTACAAAATACACTCTGGGGCACAGCCTTCTACCCACACTCTTCGACAGTGCAACTTTGCACGACGGCTGACGCAAGGGGAGGGCCTGCCGGCTGCCCTAGGTGCACAGGTTGCGCCTCAAGCCCCGACTCCTGGTCCTGCTCCGGCTCCACCGCCGCCGCCTCGCAACGACGGCCGCCTCCACGACGACTACCCCCGTCAAGACGGAGCATTCATCGTCTTCACTAGTGAAGGCGACGACAAGCATAGCCTGCGCCAGCGACGGCGTGAGGTGAATGCCACGGTCCCCCGGTTCCCCAATACATGCATTGGTCTGAAAAGCCCATCACATGGAGCCGGGTCGACTATCCTACGGTGATGCCCAACCCAGTCTCATACGCGCTTGTCCTCGACCCCACCTTTGCCTCCATAATGGGTTGAATACTCTACCCTCAAAAACGGTTGCGATCCCCTATACTTGTGGGTTATCATGGTGATATGGGCCGGAGTCACATGATGTTCACTAGTGATGTCTCTCTCCCAAAAGACGATAAACAACGATGCTTGGGTAAACAAATAAAAGTTGGGCAATTGACAGAATTATGAACGCACTGCGATGCTAACTATGCTACTTGATAGTTAGATGTTCAATAGTAATGGGAAGTACGCCAAGACATGTAGACCGTTTATACATCTGCATCTATTGACTAATCATCCACCTTGAGATATCAATCCAGAACATCTCTCCGATATTAAGTTGCGAGCCCCACCCAAAGTGTAAACTCAAAGCAATGGACAACCGCATTAACGAACTATGCGTAAGGTAAACAATCCTTGCAACCGTGGTCACAAGCACCGTTGTTTTTTCCCTGGTGGCAACAGCACATCCTCTATTCTCATGTTTCTGTCACTCAAGCTAGACATCGAGGGGCATGAACCCACAATCATGCATAACGCTCCCTCTTGGAGTTACAATGTACTACTCGGCCAAAGCAATAAATAGCAACGGAGAACATGCATATCACTAAGGAACATAATATAACAGGATAATAAAATAAATAACTCATAAAAATCTGAACATAATCTCATAATCCATCGGATCCCAACAAACCGAGCATAACAATAGTAAGAGAATTACATAAATGGCTTGATCATGTAGGGTGACTCACAAGGACTAACCATTGAAGCACAAGATTAGAGAGAAGACATCACATAGCTACTGGTCATGGACCCATGGTCCAAGGAGGACTACTCACGGCACATCCAGGAAGCATCCATGGTGGTGGAGAAGCTCTCGGAGGTCAATCCTCCCTCCGACAGGGTGCCGGGAAGAGGTCTCCTGACGCTCCCGATCACGGAAGCGCTGCGGCGGCGGGACGATGGAGAAATTCACGATTCTGGAAGTTGTGGAAGGGTTTCCTCTCGAAGGACTAAATATAGGCCAAAGGTGGGCACCGGAGGAGGTGGGACCCACCTAGGCGGCCTCCTGGCGTGGCCTAGGGCCTGGCCGCGCGAGCAGGTCGCCTAGGAGGCCCCTGCCCCCCCTCTGGCCCATCTTCGGTGATCCGGAAGCTTCTGTTTTGCTGATTTTTTATATATTTTTTCTGGATTTTTTCGGGCTTTGGAAAATTGGGTAAAAGCCCCCGCAAAATAGACATCAGCAGACAGAAACTAGCACTGGGTGCACTGAGTTAGTAGGTTAGTCCAAATGTGTGTAAAATGATATAAAAGTGTAGCAGAACATATAACATTGTCACCCAAAAGATCATGGAACAAGGAGAAATTATAGATACGTTTGGGACGTATCACTATGTGCATGGTATATATTTGCCCTTGATAGGTTTTCTATTTTCCCGGTCTCATGGTGGTAGTTAGGATACTAGGTTATAGGATAGATTGTTGTACTGTTAAGGGGGCTCTCAAATAAGTAGCTTGATCGTATCGTTCATTGAGAGCTCAAACCAGATGCACCCTTGCATCATCTTTCTTGGTTCTTGTTTGGTGTTTCTCTTCGTGAGTTGTAGAGCTTATTGTCATATTCATGACAAGATCGAGTTCATCGAAAACGGAGTCCATATGCATCTTCTATGATGTTTCTGATGTTGGAGTTTTTGCCGGAACTCGGAGCTCATTTGCAGAAGTTATGGCAGTTCTAGTATTCATGTGTTCATCTATTTCCTGTTCTGGTTTTGAAAGGTTGTAAGTGGTAGTACTGCTCCACCCAGCGGTAGTACTGCCCTGGCGCAGTATTACCGCTCGGTACTACCGGCTAACCTTCTCTTTCCTTGTTTCAGTAGAAGGTTTGTGCGGTAGTAGCACGATAGTATTCAGCGGTAGTATCGCGCTAGGGCGATAGTACCGCTCACTACTACCGGCTACTCTTCTATTCTCTAGAACCCCATGCTACCCTGGGCGGCAGTAGGACAAGGTACTACCGCTGCCTAGCGGTATTACTGCTCCTGCATGCGGTAGTACCGCTCTAGCAGCACTATCGCACCTCGTGTCATTGCTCTGGTTGGCTGCCTCATCCGCCCGACCGGTAGTACCCCTACGTGAGCGGTAGTACCGCTTGTGTGCGGGATGAGAGGGTAACGGTTGGATTTCCCCTCCTATAAAAGGGGGTCTTCCCCAATGGATCTTATCCTTTGAGCTCATGTTAGCCCCCCATTGTTGACCTTCTTCGAGCTTGCTATCTCTCAATCCCTCCAATGATTCTTGCTAGTTATTAAGGGAAAAGAGAGACGAGATCTAGATCCACATTTCCACCAATCACTTTATCTTCTATGTGAGGGGCACCACTTGGATCTAGATCTTGGAGTTCTTCGTGTTCTTCTTCATTCTTCCTCTCATTTTCTTCCATAGCATTAGTTGTTGTGGTGGGATTTGAGAGAGAAGGACGTGGGCACTCTGTGTGCCCTTGCCATTACATTTGGTGCATAGGTTTGAGTTCTCCACGGTGATATGTGGAAGTGAAGTTTGAGAAGCTTATTACTCTTGGTTGTTTGAGCCCTAGAGCTTGTTCCTCTTGCGTGCCTTGGGGTCCTAGACGGTTGGTGGTGTCTTGGAGCTCAATCATTGTGTTGTAAAGCTCCGGGCAAGCGTCGGGGTCTCCAATTATGTTGTGGAGATTGCCCCGAGCATTTGAGGTTATCTCGAAGCCATATTCCATTGTGGTGAAGCTTCATGGTGTTGTTGGGAGCCTCCAATTAAGTTGTGGAGATTTCCCCAACCTTGTTTGTGAGAGTTCAATGACCGCCCTCAAGGGTCCCTTAGTGGAATCACGGCATCTTGCATTGTGCGATGGAGTGAGAAGATTACAGTGTCCCTAGTGGCTTCTTGGGGAGCATTGTGCCTCCAAACCGCTCCAAACGAAGATTAGCATCTGCAAGGGTGTGAACTTTGGGATACATCATCGTCTCCTCGTGCCAAGGTTATCTCTTACCCGAGCCCTTTACTTATGCACTTTACTTTGTGATAGCCATATTGTTTCTTGTTATATATCTTGCTACCACTTAGTTGTTTATCTTCCTTAGCATAAGTTGTTGATGCACATATGTGAGCCTAGCTTTTTTAGGTTTTGTGTTTGACTAATTAAACGTTAGTTTTATTCTGGTTTTGTTCAAGCCTAAACTATAATTATTTTAAAGTGCTTATTCACCGCCCCACCCCCTCCATGCGACATCCACGCCATCTTCATAAGTAGCAAAGAAATATTCTTCTTCCTTTTTGGTATAACCCTTGGCCACAAGCCTAGCCTTGTAGTTTTCAACAGTACCATCCGTCCTAAGCTTTTTCTTGAACACCCACTTACATACCAATGGTTGGCAAACATAAGGACGATGAGTAATTTCCCAGCTCCCGTTAGCCAAGATGGAATCCATCTCGCTGGAGACCGCATCCTTCTAGTAGTTAGCATCCGGAGATGCATAGGCTTTTCAAATAGAACTAGGAGTGTCATCATCCACGAGGTACACAAGGAAATCATCACCTATAGACTTTGTAGTCCTTTGTCTCTCGAACCTAACAGGAGCTTCCTTGTCATCCTCCATGGAACTTTCATCACTTTTTTGTTCATAGTATTCCATCGGAATGGAAGGTTAAGGAGCCTCATTAGATTCTGGACTAGAAGTGCTTTGCATATCTCTCATGGGAAAATATCCTCAAAGAATGTAGCATCTTTAGACTCAATGATCGTACCGACCTTCACGTCCTGTACATCAGATTTCACCACTAGAAATCTATAGCCAACGCTATGCTTCGCATAGCCAAGAAAAACGCAGTACTGGTATTGGGTCCCGACTTGCGCCTTTTGGCTATCGGCACATTGACATTTTCCAAACAGCCCCAAGTGCACAAGTAAGAGAGTGTGTTTCTTTTATTTTCCCATTGCTCAAATGGACTAGTCTCATTATCGTTCATGAGAACTTTATTCAGGACATGACATGAAGTCAATAAAGCCTCGCTCTACCATATATTAGATAAACCCGATGTATCTAACATGGTGTTAACCAAATCTGTTAGAGTATGATTTTTACGTTCGGCAAACCATTTGACTGGGGTGAGTAGGGAGGCATCCACTCATGCATAATACCATGTTCTACACAGAATGAATCGAAGTCGATAGGAAAGTACTCTCCACCACAATCAGACCAAACTCGTTTTATTTATTTTTCAAGTTGGTTTTCAACTTCTCTTTATAGATTTTCAAGTAGTGTACAGGCTCATCCTTGGTATTTAACAAATACACATAGCAGAATCTAGTGGAATCATCAATGAACGTCATCAAATATTTATTTCCATCTTTAGTCAACACACCATTCATTTCATAGAGATCTGAATGTATGAGCTCTAGTGGTGCCAGGTGTTTCTCCTTCACAGCCTTTTGAGGCTTACGAGGTTGCTTAGCTTACACACACGCATGACACTTAGAGCCTTTGGCTAAAGTGAAACATGGGATAAAATCCATCTTAGCTAGCCGCGTCATACAACCGAAATTAATGTGACAAAGACGTAAATGTCAAACCTCACATTCGTTCACATTAGAATGAATTTGGTTCACGATGTTATTACAGAAATCCGCTAAAGAAAGATGGAACAAACCTCCGCAATCATATCCTTTTCTAGCAAACAGTCCATACCGAGATACGACTATTTTATTGGACTCGAATACTAACTTAAACCCTTCTTTACATAGAAGGGAGCCGCTAACGAGATTCTTCTTGATAGCACGGACATGGTGCATGATAAGGTACAATAAAAAAATTACCATACCCAGTTGCCCCGTCACTGTAATGATGCAACCTGCAACAAACGTGTCCGGTAACTCACACTTCAGGAGCTATCCTCCGCGGCTCGGTTCATTCCCGTAACCCACGACGTGCGAGCGCGTCGTGACGAGGCGAGGCGGGAGGCAGAAGAGGAGGAGCGTGGGTGTACCACTAGTAGAAAAAGGGCCTTTAGCCCCGGTTCGTTTGGGCTATTAGTCCAGGTTCAGGAACCGGGACTAATCATCCGGGACTAATGTTAGCCCCAATTCAGGGCCGAACCGGGGCTAATGGCCCTCCACGTGGCGGGGCTGGGAGCGAGGGAGGACCTTTAGTCCCGGTTCTAGTTACGAACCGGGACTAAAGGATTCGTCTGTTTGTTTGACCCGAAAAGGTACCATTTTTTATGTTTTTTATTTTTTTCAAATTTTATTTTGAATATTTTTTTATTTGTTTTCAAGTTTTATTCCGATTTTCAAATCTTTGAATTATTTGACAATTTAATCTCTAATCACCCATCCTCACTGCTCTAGTGTGGATCACTCATTCCAAATAGTCTAACTTCTCGGCCGGTCACCCATCCTCTCACTGCTTGAGCCCGAGCACGCCTAACTTTCTGGTTCTATCGCCCCTAGTTGCCAAGTCTGCAATTGTTATTTTCCTTACAATAGTAAGCTATCAATCCTAAACAACCTCGGGTCTTGATGTCATGTCACATGATTTAATTTTTTGAAAACAACCTAATATTTTTAAATAAAATTATTTTTTCTTATTTTTCTGGAAAAAACTTCTTTTTGTCATAACTTTTTTTACATTTGGAATTTTGAGCATCTGAGAAAACTTCACCAGGCAAGCCCTCATGAAATCGAGTCCCTATTTTTCTCTCGTTTTTTTTATGTATTAAACTTTTTTACGTCGTATGCAAAAGTTATGGTCGTTTTACATTTTTTTTCTTTTTTTGCAAAAACGGTCAAAATTCATATCTCAAAATTTCTATATCAGCTAGACACTAAAACCTAACTATATCTCAAAATATTTTATTTTTTGAAGATTTTATCATTTTTGTTTATTTTCTACAAAACTAAAAAAGACGGCCCAAGGGGGGGTAGAGTTTGAAAATTTCAGAATCCCCCTTTAGCCAAGAGTCCAATCATACTCGTCGACTACATGTGCTAGCACCGTCCCCGCCAGAGTCAAACTAAGGTTAACCAAGCCAAAGTTAACCCTTTCTAACTTTATTTGCTATGTTGAGCTAAATGATCCTGAAATTGAAAAGCACTATAATGAACTCTGAAAATGTTGAAACTTAACATGGTATCATCATTTCATCCACATAGCTTGTACTAAAAAGTTGAGAGGGTTACGACAAAAATTGAATGTACTTCGTGTACAAACTGGACCATCTCCTTCAAAGTATCAAGGTTTCACATGAAAACCCATCTGCTACAAAGGCATTTTATTTTTTTACTTATTTCAACTCCAGACTTTTTGTGCATTTTGTACATATGAACCATTCAAAACCACATCCTAAAATTTCAACCCTTTATAACTTCAATTGCTATTTTTCATGCATTTAATGATTTTTTGACCTAAATGACCCTAAAATTGAAAATCCTGACAAATGAACTCTGAAAAGGTTGAAACTTGGCATGGTATCATCATTTCACCCACATAACATGTGCTAAAAAGTTGAAAGGGTTGCGACAAAAACTGGATGCACTTCGTGTACAAAATGGACAATCTTTTTTGAAGTATCAGGGTTTCGAACGAAAACTCATCTCTCGCAAAGGGATTTCATTTTTTTCCTTATTTGAACTCCATAATTTTTGTGTGTTCAAAATACACCATTCAAAGCCACATCATAAATTTTCACCATTTTGTGACTTCATTTGGTATTTTTTATGCATTTACTTTTTTTTGAGCTAATTGACCCTGGAATTGAAAAACGCTACAAATTAACTCTGAAAAGGTTGAAAGTTGGCATGGTATCATCATTTCACCCACATGGCATGTGCTAAAAGGTTGAGAGAGTTACGACAAAAACTGGATGCACATCGTGTACAAACTGAATCATCTCCTTCGAAGTATAAAGTTTTCAGACGAAAACCCATCTGCTACAAAGGCATTTTATTAAAATTATTTTAACTCCATACTTTTTATGCATTCAATGTGCACCATACTATAACATGTTAAAATCTACAGAAAGAACTAACTAAAAATAATAAAAAAACATCAATTAAATGACTAAAACAACTATATAAGCAAAATAATATTGTTTTAATTAAAATCCTAATTTAAATTATTCTAAAAATAAAAAAATAAATTTTACTATGACAACAATCTAACAGATAACTAGGAGCAAAAAGAATGAAATTAAAAACTATTTGTAAACTCAAGTTATTCACAATTTGGGTTTGAAGCAAATTTGAACAAATTCAAAGTTAAACCATTCAAATTTAAAAAATAATGGCACAAACAGAAACTAAACAAAATTTTGAATCTAATGCAGAAGGAATCACTCAAAAACATCAAATATCCTAAAAGATATAATCAATTTAAAACAGAAACTACAATCAGAAAACAAATTTAAAAACAAAATAAAAACCTTTAGTCCCGGCTCGTGTCTCGAACCGAAACTAAAGGTCTACCCTTTAGTCCCGGTTCAAGACACGAACCGGTACTAAAGCCTCCAAACCCTTTAGTCCCGGTTCGAGACACGAAACGGGACTAAAGGTCCCATTTGGACCGGAACTAATGCCCGACCGGCATCCTTGCTGCTCGAAACGGGACTAATGCTAACATTAGTCCCGGTTTGTAATGGAACCGGGACTAAGGTGTAAATCGAGCCGGGACGAAAGCTCTTTTTTCTACTAGTGTACAACCCCTCTTCCCAAGCTTCCAATGGCAAGTGATAGAGCAACCCTTATAAAAAGGTCTCACTCTTACTATTGTAGCAGTATGGTACTAAACTTTCAACCACTTGCCGTATATTCACATGGATCATAGAGATTAACAAGGGATTATTGTTTTATATGGACCTAAGCCCATCTATAATCCAACAAGATCAGAGTTTATCAATCGTGATCCGAAGTGTTACACATATCAAGTTTACCCCGTGTAGATAAATTTTGCAGTCCCGCACACAATCTACCAAATGCTGCAGTAAGACATTACTGGGAAGGCAATAAATGTATTTATTACTCATTCGGAGGCATTACATTACATCAAATTAACAGGAAATAAATTCTTGGGAAGGAAACCCGCCCCCGGTGAATCAGATAAGATTGGTACTAGTAACAAACATAGCACATGTCTTCCTATATATATGCATCGACATCAACCGTGGCCCAAATCATCCTCCTCTGAGTAGTACGCACTCTCATCGTACTTGACGAACTTGAACCACCTGCGCGCTCAGGAATGGCGAACTACTACATGAAGCAGGCCTTTCAATTCCTGGTGCTTTTCCTGGTTCTTCTCGGATGCTTTGCGTCTCGGGCTCAGAGAAAGTTAAATATGTGCCGTCCCGCGCAGTGGAGTTTTTCAGGGGCACCGTGCATTTCCTCTCTTATGAATCATCGTGGTTGATTTGGTTGTAGACTTACCTGCTAAGCTTCTAGCCAGATACTTCCTCCATTTCAAAATTCTTATCTTAAATTTGTTTAGATATGGATATATCTAGTCACATTTTAGTATTTTGATACATTCATTTCTATATAAACCTAAGACTAAATTTTTGGGACGAAGGGAGTAGATCATCTACATCGGCACCTTGTATGCTGAGGTTCTTAATCTTGGAACTATTTTGCAGGTGAAGAAAAAGGGCATGGACCGGACATATTCTCATGCGAGAGGCAGTTGATGCGGCCATGCAACCTGTGTTACTGCTGCTTGTATGGCAACAATAAGGGAGTTTGCTACGCAACTGATGTGGACTGCAGGCTGAACTGCCCTCCGCCTAAATTCACCCTCCCATGAACATGAACATTTTATTGTCTCTCATGTAGTACGTCTGTACTTCTAACCACATATTCTGGAAAATAATTGGGCAGGATCAACTCATGTCATCTGCGTGCGTGCTTATCTGTTTGCAGTTTTTTTTCCTTTCTTTGAGAAAAAAAAATCCATCCCCAGTTTGATGAAGCACAAACAACGTGACCCTAATTCATGTGTGTAAACGGTTGGATCTTTCACGTCGACTCTTGATCAGCAGTTCTCCTCCCTTGTTCTACCTCGCAACCTCCAATAATAATCATCACCCATGCATGCAAGTACATGAATAAAAATAATGATCACCAGTTTGATAAGCACAAACAGCGTGACCCTAATTCATGTGTGTAGACAGTCCGTTCTTCTCTTGATCTGCTATCCTCCTTCATTGTTCTTCCTCGCAACCATCAATAATAATCAACTGATGCCATCTGTGTGTCTGCTTATCTGTTTGCATTATTTTTTTCCGTTTAAAAAAGAACCATTCCCAGTTTGATGAAGCAGAAACAGCGAGACCCTAATTCATGTGTGTAGACAGTCCGATCTTCTCTTGATCAGCAGTTCTCCTCCCTTGTTCTTCCTCGCAACCTCCAATAATCATCAGTTCATCACCCGTGTACGCAAATACATAAATAAAAATAATGATCCCATTGGATCAGCACAAAGGCGGTGATGTGATGATCAATCCTCCGTCGCTTAAATTTTCGCACTGGAAAAATCACTGATAGTGCACATGGTCTGACCGCCCTTGACTCGGACATTTTGATATGTTTACATTGTCAGTGTATACTCACAACATATGCCATGGGTAGGCTAAAGATGATGGGAACCAAAGTGGCAACAGAAGACACTTGGGACGAGGTTGGTACAAGCATGAGACGCATGATGTACCGAGGTTCAGGGCTCTCCGTAGAGATAATACCCCTAATCCTGCCGAAGTGTATATGATATGAAGGGTGTTACAAAGCGCTCCTGGAGCTGTTCGTGGAGAAGAGAGAAGTAGCCGGTGGCTGGTCTCTCGTTCTCCTATGGGGGGGGGGGGGTGTTTGATCGTTCGACCCTCTGCATGGAGGGGGACCGGGGGGTTTTATAGGCGAACCCCCCGGCTTACAAAATGGATAAAGAAGTACAGGGGCGGGGCCCGGCTGGCAGCCTCGCTGCTGCCCAGGGGGCCCGCTGGGTCATGTCCTGTCGCTGGAGGGGCCCGCCGGCTACGAGGTCCCATCTGGCCGTAGGACCCGCCGGCTAGCCAACGGGGTTCCTCGCGTAGAGTTGACACAAGGCACGCGCGGTACGCCCCGGCGTCGCCTTGTGTGATTCTTCATGGGCCGATGGTACGGCCGCCTCCACTGTCGCCAAGCCGAGTGCCATAATGAAGTGGAGGTTTGATATGCTAACACGGTGATGGATGATGGATCGGAGTCGGAGGAGGTCAGCGGCGTGGCCGCCAATGAGTGTACCTGCGAGGCACCCCGATCCAGTACCTCTGCTGATCCAGTACCTTTACCCGTAGGGTCTTATCATGACCTATGGTTGGATGTGACTCGGGATACCTAGCCGGCCAGAGACATGGTCTAGCCGGTCTAGGGATAGCCGCCTCGCCCCCAGCCGGCTGGCTGGGCCTGGGCGACTAGAAGGAAGCAGCCGTCTTCCTTCTAGCCGGCCGGGGGTGCCCAGCCGGCCAGAAAGGACGTCGTCTCGCCCCCAACCGGCCAGGGCTTCCTAGCCGGCCCGGGGGACTTGGGCTTTGTGAGAGCTTTTTGGGCTTTCCTCTTATGATAGAACGCAAAGGAGCGGGCTCGTTGAGCCTACCCCGGGGTTATCCCCCGACAGTAGTCCCCGAAGCTGGGGAGGCCCGCCGCTATGGAGCACGCGGCCTCGCCGGCTTGAGTTGTCTATTGCCAATTGATACGTCTCCATCGTATCTACTTTTCCAAACTATTTTGCCCTTGTTTTGGACTCTAATTTGCATGATTTGAATGGAACTAACCTGGGCTAACGTTGTTTTCAGCAGAATTGCCTTGGTGTTATTTTTGTGCAGAAATCAAAGTTCTCCAAACGTCCTGAAAATTTACGGGGATCAGTTTTGGAAAATATCAAAAATATCTGCGCCAAGTTCCACCTCGGGGGTGGGCCAGTGGGACACAAGCCCCTGCTCCGCCACCACCCCCCTGGTGGCCGTGGGCAGGCTTGTGGGGCCCACAGGCACCTGCCGCCCCCAACTCCAGCTCTATAGGTTGTCTTTCGTCCGAGAAAAAATAAAAAGAGAAGTTTTCGTCGCATTTTCGATACGGAGGCGCCGCCACCACCTGTTCTTCATCTGGAGGGAAAATCTGGAGTCCGTCTTGGGCTCCGGAGAGGGGAAATCGTCGCCATCGTCATCATCAACCTTCTTCCCTCTCTAATTCCATGAAGCTCTTCGTGTTTCGTGGGTAATCTATTCGTAGGCTCGCTGGGCGGTGATGATTAGGATGAGATCTATCATGTAATCGAGTTAGTTTTGATGGGGATTGATCCCTAGTATCCACTATCTTCTGAGATTGATGTTGCTACTACTTTGCCATGCTTAATGCTTGTCACTAGGGCCCGAGTGCCATGATTTCAGATATGAAATTATTATGTTGTCACAAATATATGTGTGTTTTAGATCCGATCTTGCAAGTTGTAGTTACCTACTATGTGTTATGATCCGGCAACCCCGGAGTGACAATAACCGGAACCACTCCCGGTGATGACCATAGTTTGAGGAG
Source organism: Hordeum vulgare subsp. vulgare (assembly GCF_904849725.1). Classification (NCBI taxonomy): domain Eukaryota; kingdom Viridiplantae; phylum Streptophyta; class Magnoliopsida; order Poales; family Poaceae; genus Hordeum; species Hordeum vulgare. The sequence continues at coordinate 380,038,669 of NC_058518.1, forward strand.
TTCATGTGTTCACCAAGTGCTAATGCGTTGGCCCGGTTCTTTATTAAAAGGAGAACCTTAATATCCCGTAGTTTCCTTTTGGACCCCACTGCCACGGGAGGGATGGACAATAGATGTCATGCAAGTTTTTTTCCCTAAGCACGTATGACGACACACGGAATGCATGCCTACATCACATTGACGAATGGGAGCTAGCCACTTATCTCTCCGTGTTATAGCTCTTGCATGATGAATATCATCCAACCAAATCACTGACCCATTGCATATGAGTTTGTCCTACTGCTCCTGGTACTACTGTTGCTACTGCTGTTACTTGTCTTGCTCTGCTGCTGCTGCTACTACTGTTGCTACTGTTGTTACTTGTCTTGCTCTGCTACTACTGTTGCTACTGTTGCTACTACTGTCGCTTGCTACTGTTGCTACTTGCCACTGCTGTCACTACTGCTGTTCCTTGCCATTGCTATTGCTCGTTACACTGCCGCTACCTGTTACAATCTTGATTGCTGCTCGTTGACGGGAACTGACAACTTCCGTCAACGAGGCAACTTGGCACCATTGATACAATCGTTAGGAATAGTCTGCCGTCAACAGATCATTTCTGACACCGTTGTTATCATATTACTTTGTTGTTACTACTGTGCTTGCAGATACTAATCTTTCAGCTGTGGTTGAGTCCGACAAATTCAGTTGCTAATACTCGAGAGTATTCTCTCACCTCCCGTCGTGCAAACCAACAAATTGGGTCGAATACTCTACCCTCGAAAACTGTTGATAACCCATGCGTTGGTGGGCCATCAACAACATTCTTCCAGTTTCATTGTCGGGGAGTGCTTTCAGCATTCTTCTCGTGCCGTTCTAGGAGAAGGTTCGTTGTCATAAGCATTCGTCTAGCTAACACTAGAGATTGCAGGATCAGCACTCTCCTGGCGCCACTGCCGGGGAAGCACAACTGACATCAACATTTTTCTGGCGCCATTGCCGGGGAGGTATTGCTATATTCTCTGAGTCACTTGGGATTTATATCTGCTGATCACTATGAAGAATCTGAAGGATTCGAAGACCAAAGTCTTGCCCTCAACTACGAGGGGAGGTAAGGAATTGACATCTAGCTCTGCACTTGATTCACCTTCAGTTATGAGTAAGTTTGCGACATCACGTCCTGCTAGAAATCTTGATACGTCGCTTGTGCTTGATGATGCTTGTGATACTACTGCTAGAGATGCTATGCTTGATACTATGCCTAATGATGCTATGCTTGATACTATGCCTGATACTGCTAGAGATGCTATGCTTGATACTATGCCTGATGATACTATGCTTGATATTGCTAGAGATGCTATGCTTGATACTGCTTTGCCTGATGATGCTAGAGATGCTATTTTGCCTGATGATCCTATGCTTGATACTGCTAGAGATACTCCTTTGCCTGATGTTCCACTAGGAGTGTTCCTTGATGCTCATATTGCTAGAGTTACTGCCAATGCTCGTGATGCTTCTGAAACTACCGATACTATTGAGATAGAAACTGCTTTTGCTCCTGCTAGATCTAGCTCTCCTAGATATGAATTGCCTGATATACCTAAGGGTTACGTTATGGAGGGAGAGATAGCTGAGGATTTTCTTGCGTGTAAGGATGCCTATGACGATGAGAAATTACTTCTCAAGTGGAAGGGAAAATCTTGGGAAGCTAGGATGAAAAATGACCCGAAGTTTGCCACTTCGCCTATATTTGTCACCAATAAGGATTATGAATTCTCTGTCGACCCTGAGATAATCTCTCTAGTCGAATCTGATCCTTTTCACGGTTATGAGTCTGAGACGGTCATAGCCCGTCTTGCCAAACTATCCGAAATAGCCAACCTTTTCACTAATGAGGAGAAGATCTGCCACTACTATATCCTTAAGTTGTTTCCTTTCTCTCTAAAGGATGACACTAAAGCCTGGTTCACCTCTCTTGCTCCTGGATGTGTGCGTAGTCCCCAGGAGATGGTCTATTACTTCTGTGAGAAATATTTCCCTACCCATAAGAAGCAAGCTGCCTTGCAGGAAATATACAACTTTGCTCAACTCCAAGAAGAGAGTCTTCCACAAGCTTGGGGGAGGCTCGTCCAGCTAAAGAATGCTTTGCCTGATCACCCTCTTAAGAAGAATGAGATACTTGATATCCTCTATAACGGACTTACCGATGCCTCTAGAGACTACTTAGATAGTTGTGCCGGTTGTGTTTTTAGGGAACGAACTGTAGAACAAGCTGAGACCCTACTGAATCACATCTTGATCAACGATAATGCTTGGACTATTCCTGAACCACCTCCTAAGCCAACTCCTAAGAAAATAGGTATTCTATTCCTCAGTCCCGAAGATATGCAAGAAGCCAAGAAATCTATGCAAGAGAAAGGCATTAGATCTGAAGATGTCAAAAATCTACCACCTACCGAAGAGATCCATGGCCTCGATAACCCGATACAGGTAGTGGAAGTGAATTCTCTGCGTAGGTTTGACGAGAGTGATATTCCTTTTGATAAACCTGCTAGCCTATGCTTTGATGAATTTGACAACTTTGTTGCCAAACAATAGAGTTTCAATGATTATGTTAGCAGACATTTGGAACAAAGTACTCGTATGCTTAGCCATTTAAGTGCTTGTGTAGACAAAAATGTCAACGATCTGAAGCTTCTGAGTAAACATGCCTCTATGATTACTACTCAGGTAGAACAAGTACTTAAAGCTCAGAATGACCTGCTCAATGAATTAAATGACAACTCTGTCAGAGTCATTACTAGAGGAGGCAAAATGACTCAGGAACCTTTGTATCCTGAAGATCATCCTAAGAAAATTGATCAAGATTCTCAAGGAATCAATGCTCATGCACCTAGTCATCCTAAGGAGAAGAAGAAGGATTATAGAAACCTGCACGCCAGTTCACCAAATACTGTCACACCTGAAGAACCTAATGATATTTCTGCGTCTGATGCAGAAACACAATCTGGTGATGATCATGAACCTGGTGACAATATGGACAGTGATGTTCATAATAATGCTCAACCTAGCAATGATGAGGATGTGGAGATTGAACCTACGGTTAATCATGATAATCCACAACCTAAGAGATACGATAAGAATGATTTCACTGCTAGGAAGCATGGTAAAGAAAGAGAGCCATGGGTTCAGAGACCTATGTCCTTTCCTCCTAAACCATCCAAGAAAAAGGATGATGAGGATTTTGAGCGCTTCGTTGAGATGATAAGACCCGTCTTTCTGCAGATGCGGTTAACTGATATGCTCAAGATGTCTCCGTATGGCAAGTACATGAAAGATATCGTGACTAATAAACGGAAGATACCAGATCTTGAGATCTCCACCATGCTTGCCAATTACACTTTCAAAGGTGGAACTCCTAAGAAACTTGGTGATCCCAGAGTGCCCACTATACCTTGCTCCATTAAAGGAAACTACGTAAGAACTGCCGTATGTGACCTTGGAGCCGGTGTTAGTGTTATGCCGCTCTCTCTTTATCATAGACTTGCCTGGATAAGTTGACACCTACTAAAATTTCTCTGCATATGGCCGCCAAATCAATTGCTTTCCCTATCGGCATTTGCGAGGATGTGCATGTTGTGGTTGCTAACACCACTGTCTTAACAGACTTTGTTATCTTGGATATTCCCGAGGACGATGCAATGGCTGTCATCCTCGGAAGACCCTTTTTAAACACTGCAGGGGCTGTTATAGATTGCAACAAATGCAATGTCACTTTCCATGCCAACGGTAATGAGCACACCGTACACTTTCCGAAGAAACGATATCCAGTACATTGCATCAATGCTATCAAAAAGACTTCATCAATTCTCATTGGGAGCTTTGAATGCCCTATTCCTCGTGTCAAGATGCAGTACGATTTTCTTGTTGGGGAGATTCATATCCCCATTGAGGTGACTTAGTGGCTATTCGAAAATTCTTCGTTCTCTTTTGCGATTCAAGAAAATTTTGTCATAAGGACTTGATCAATCCCATTGACGGATTTCTTTCAATGACCATGAAACGGATGAATCAAGGAGTCACATACCTCTGTTTTAAGCTTTCTTTTTCTCTTGCTTAGAAGAAAAATGATAGAATTAGTTTAGTTTCTCCTGTTTTCGATTTTAGCGTCCCAGAGAAAAATACCTCGAAAATAAAAGTTCTCCGATAGGTCGTGAAAATTTAGTATGATTTTTTCTGGAATTTTTGAAATTTTCTGGGCGTGAGAGCTGGCCAGGGGGCCTAACCAGTGGGCCACAAGCCCTTGCTCCACCACCACCCCCCTGGTGGCGTGGTGCAAGCTTGTGGGGCCCACAGGCACCCCCTCCAGTCATTCCAGCTCCCAGCCTCTTCTTCCACCTCCAGAAAAATTTGTTTCGCAGCTCAAACCCGTGTTCTTGCTCATTTGGTTGTGATTTTCGATCTCCTTTCTCAAAGCACCATTCTCCGAACCGTTTTGGGGAAATTACTCCTTGGTAACTGACTCCTCCATTGGTCCAATTAGTTTTTGCTCTAGTGCTTTATCCTTAGTGAATTCTTGCTACCTTGGTGACCCTGTTCTTGAGCTAGAAAAGTTGATTTTAGCTGGTCCCAAGTAGTTTTAGCGCGTGATACGGTCTCGAGGCACTAGTAGGAGTAGTTGCTACAAGTTGGGTTAATCCTTATTCACTTTTCTTTCGAAGTCTCTAAATATTTCAGAATTTATTAGAGCTAAAAAAAGGAAGAGATGAGGAGGTACTTGAGAGGCTCTTCAAGCCGTAACCACAAGGAGGATGAGAAGAACCACCCCAAGTACGTAGTCCCTCGAGTCACAGAAGTTCGAGCGTGCGAGTGGCCAAGTGATGAATTTTTGCGCGCAGCCAGACTTTATGAAGACTTTTATTACTTGGTGGAGAACGCAGGTCTTACTGCGTTCGTTGAAGATAAGTGCCCGCAATATCTCCTCCTCACCAATATTTTCGTTCAAAGCTTCAACTTTTATCCGAGGAAGAATCCTCCCATGGTTGAGTTCATGATTTACGATATCCCCCAGTGCATGACGCTGCAGGACTTTTGCAATGTATGCAAATTACCTTATGTTGGGGATATCCGTGACCCTCGTCCACGGGACTTGGAGGATTTCATTGGTTCCATTGCTATTGGAGAGGAGAGAGGAGTGTCTCGCGCTAGAATTGCTAGCATACATTTTCCTGTGCTTCGGTACTTCTCACTATTTGTTGGAAAATGTTTGATTGGCCGTGGGGAGGCTGGATCACTTAGTTCTCCAAACCTTGCAGTTTTGCGCGAAGGCCTTTATAACGATAAGACTTATAGCCTGGGCGCTATAGTAGCTAAAAGGTTGAACCTGAACCGTTCTAAAGGTGTTGTCTATGGAGGTATCTATGCTACCCATCTTGCCAGACACTTTGAGATACCCATTAGACTGGGAGAGGAAGGAGAGATGCTTCTCCCTGAGAGATATCTGGATTATGATAGCATTGTTCGCCATGATTTTCTGGATAGAGATGCTAGTAGACGGATGATTTATAACCTAGTGTTCAGTCAGGGTACTCGAGAGACTATTACTGTCGGGACCCCAATCCTGAGAAATAAGAACCTAGCCTGTAACACATCACATCACTTTGCGGCCTCACGCATGGTAAACTCCACGGCTGCCACCTTACCTTGGCCGGGACCGTTTGCGTCTTTTGGCTCACGTATACGAATATGTTGCTAGCATTCAAACGACAAAGAACCCGGGTCGACATGACTAGTTATAAACCCAAGCGGTACATCCATACAGGAACAGGCATACATAACCCAACAAAGCACGTGTCGGTCATCAGCGTGTGTAGACGAGTCGTAGCAAGCTACAACGACTCCATTACACCGCGTGACATTTCCCTGAGGGGACAGACACAACATCAAAGAAGGATACATGCCGGTCAATCAATGTGTTCCGAGCAGTAGCAAGCTACCAAGGCCCGATGGAAACACAAAGAGGCATTTCCCTGTAAAGAGTACTACTAAAGGCAAACAACTAGGTGTCGAATCCCAGACATATAATGCATTTCAAACATACACACATTATGCACGATATGTGTAGATACAACATGGAATCACAACATAACTCTATGACTCAAGCATTTATTAAAGACTCATAAGAGTCAACATAGTATGATATTACAAACAGGGGTCTCGTGACCCAACACTCAAGTCATACAAACAACAAGCGGAAGCAAATCATGTCTGGGAAGAGCCTCAAAAGCTACTACGACCCTACCAAAGGAGCCAGACCTCTTTCTGGGATTCCCAAGATATTCCGGTCAACATCCAACACATCGCGTAGAAACCTTTAATCAGACTAAATCTTCTCTGCAAAACATAAATAAAGCAACCGTGAGTACAAGGGTACTCAGCAAGTCTTACATCAGAACTATCTACATATGCATCATGTTTCAATGAAAGGATTGTGGGGTTTGATTGCAGCAAGCCAGCTTTGACTCTTGGCTAACCTGTACTACGACTACAGTTCTTTCTTTGAGGTGGGATAGCGCACACGAGTCCACATATTCACCAATTCAATACACCACTATGGATCCACTCTCGTCTCCCTACGAGAAGGCCTTTCATAGCACTCCCACTTATCTTGCATGTTTTAGAGTATCCATTTAACTTGTCTATGTACCACGTAATGTTTCCAAGAAGTCCATATCCGAGGACGTGGCTATTCGAACAGATTAGATCACCCTGCAGGGGTATACTTCTTCACACATGCTCCCACCACTTATCACCATGTGCACGTCATGCATCTCGGCAACCTTCAAGCGGAAGCACTGGCGTGGGTGTCGGCCACGACCGTTAACCACACAAGACCCTAGTCCAGGTTTATCGCCTATTTGAGACTGAACCCGCAAGGAAGTCCGGCCGAGGTTTCCTCTACGGCCCCAAACGATGTGTGCAGGGTTCCCAAGCCCACCATCCGGGTGCCACTTGGTACACCGTGCCACTGTGTATCTACCGTAGTGAAGCCTACCCCGTCGGGCAGAGCTAAACACGGCCGCCAACACTTATCCTACAAACACCACAAACTAATTGCAACTCCTGGACAGAGATCTAGGCGATTAATAAGACGAGAGGGTCAATTAAGTATCCCAATGTGTGGTAGTATCTTGTCTTGGATAACACACACAGAACTCAGTTCTTAAGGACGGTCCCAATGAGACAACCCGCCATGTACTCCTACATGGCCTCTCATCGCTACCTTTACCAAATCAGATTCACACCTTTTCTCTCACACTGTAGGACATGAACACAACCATTCCGATTCATCATCCATATGGATCAGACCCGACACGACTCTAAGGATAGCAGGCATTGTAAACAAGCATGGATGAGTAAGCACAACAAGGCTCAAGCAGTTGCTACTCATGCTAAGTGGTTTCAACTATTTACTGTGACAAAATCAGGTCATGTAGAGGAATGGGTTCAATTACCGATAACATGTACAGTTGAATCGTGTTTGTCCTGATGCAGTAAAAGAGAGCAGGAGCGAGAGAGTGGGTTTATTTCAATATGCTCAAGGGGGTTTTCTTGCCTGACACGTCTAAAGATAGCAATGAGTCTTCATCAATGTCAATGATCACCTCGTCGGAAACATCGTCTACCAAGAGGGAACAACACCGACAAACAAGAAAGAACAACAATTACTTCACGGAAATGCAACATCATGATGCATGCTCAAGACATGAAATGAAAGGTGGCAGGGTTAATGTGGCTATCATTTCTTAAGTTGAAGTTGGTTTGAATTAGGATTCAAACATCACTTCAAACCGGTTATTTTTCCAAGTACCCTTATAATTGATTCGACCTCATGCTCATAACAAATTGTTCCAACATGTATGGAGTTAGTATTTTGAGGTACTGATTTGCATTAACTAATATTTGGTCATAACAATTGAAGTGGAATTCAAATAAGTATCAATTTCCAACTCCAAACTATTTATTAAATTTACCCTATTCATCATTTTTCCTATTTGGTGTTGTTAACTTTTTCAAACATGCATGAAATTGCCATAATCAGATTCTTTGGATTTTTCTTATCCTTTTTCATATATAAATTATTTTCATTGGACTTACAGATTATTTTCTATGATTTTTAGAAGTTTTAGACATTTCTGGAATTATTTTATAATAGAAAATCAATTACTGCGTCAGCACTGCGTCAACAGTCAACTATGCCTGGGCCAGGTCAAACCTGACCAGTGGGGTCCACTGTTCAGTGACCCAGGTGCTAATCCCGCGCTGACCCGCACTAAGTGAGGTTTGACTCACCAGTGGGGCCCTGTGTCAGTGGCTCTCGGGGGGTTAGTTAGGCTAATAGGCTGGCCACGTCGGGGCCTACCGGAACTTGGCCGGCGGCGACCACGGGCGCTGCCGAGGCTCGCCGGAGATAAGCTAAACGGCGCTACAGAGGCCTATTTTGCACGCGGTTGAAGGCTACAGAGAGCTGGCAAAGCAGCCGATCTGGCAGGGGCATCAAGAGAGGCTAGGGTGGCCGGGAGAGGCGCCGGCGACGAGCTCGTGCGGCGGCCAGATCTCTGGTTCTTCGAAACTGGTGCTAGAGGGGACGGACGTCTGCGAGAAGAGGAGAAATGGAACCGGTGGCTCACTGGGGGCTTGACCGGCGGCTCGGAACGCTCGAGAAGGCCCTGCTGGCAGCGAATCGACGACGGCATCCGGCGGCCGGAGATGAGGAAGATGGCGGCAGTGGCGGCGCTCCAAGGCTCCCGGGCCTGATTCCAGTGGCGATGAGGAGCAGGGCGACGCGGCGGTCCTTATGGGCTTTTCGAAGAGGCGAGGGGAGGCCGGAGGTTGCGGCTGCGACTGACGGCGGCTTGGTCATGGCGGCTCGGTCATGGCGAGCAGAGGCGACGAGGAGAGCAAGGGAGGGAATGGGGAGGCTGGCTCGATGGGGACGGCTCTCCCGAGCCTATCCCAGCCACCAGGTCGGCGGGGAGGCCAGGCAGGCAGGAGGCGTGGCGCTCTCACGAGCTCGCCGTCCCCTGCTTCTCCTCTGCCTTCTCGCAAGAGGTAGAAGACAGGGGTGCCCCTGGTGGGCTGGGCCAAGCGACAGGTAAGCCTTTCTCTTTTTTTCTCTTTATTCTTTTCTGTTTTCTATTTGCTAACATTTGTGTTAATTTGAAAATAAATCCAAATCATTTTGCAAAATCCTTATAATATTTTTATGTGGCATAAATATAAATGTCCAATACCACATAATAGTTTCAGTATTTATAAAGCTATATTTTATATATAGAAAATATAATTCCATTTAAAATAGTTGTTTGATTAATTCAAAAAAATCCAATATAAAAAGTTTATGTGATCCAAAATATTGGTTGACATTTTTATTTCAGTCCAATATTTTATTGGAAAATCAGGGACATTTCCTTGAATCAATTTGAAGCAATATTTATGTTGCTTGTTTGACAAAAAATTAAATGATGAGGCTTGATCACTCCTCATTTCATTTCCAAAAGAAAAAAAATAGGAATGCATGCATGAGATGCAATAACAAACAATTCTAGGTCTGGGGCTGTGACAACTCACCCTCACTAAACAAGAATCTCGTCCCGAGATTCAAGCGTAGTCGGGAAGAGGAAGAGGGGACACTAAACTATCACAATCTTCACGATCCATTTGCTCCTCTCGAGGACGTTGATTCATCGCACCATGTTGATCTTGACATCTTTGTCCTTGAGGTATTCATCTAGCTTGACGACAAAAGAACAGAGAGACGACATAAGATTTGATATCCTCGAAGATCGAGCAACTCAAGATCAACTCATAGAATGAGACGTAGGAACGTCCCTTGAGCTGAGACACAACACACATAACACGGACGAGGAAATGAGACATATGACAGAGGTTCAATTGGTAGGCAAAAAATCCAGGCTTAAAACAGATGGTCGCGAGGTTTCAAAGTAGCGAGGATTAAATTACCCTTCATACCATAACGGGGCACCTTAGAAAGGTGACTCTTAGATTTATTCCCCTTAAGTGGCAAAAAGAATTACTTTTGATCCTAAGATCATTGAAACTCTTCATACCAGAGTAAGGCAATTCACAAATGATTGTTTGAAGGAATTTGAAAGAATGGCATACTCAGGTTGGAAAGAAACTAGAGTTATAGAACAACTCGGCGAACGGAAGGCACATTCCAAGTATTACCGATGATATAACCTAGTGTCTATGCGTGCTCTCAAGAACTTGAGCATTTCCATATTCTTCAAAGTTTTACCAATATCTGTGCCAAGATCTTGGTGACACAACCTACTACCATGATGAACAGTGATGGAGGATGCAGATGCAAAGGAAGACAACACTTCCTCAGATTTCACCTTAGCTGTGCCAAGGGAACGAAATCTGGTTGATCGACCGAGAGACATTTAGCACTCTGCTTCTAATGTTCTCCTTGATGTACTAGCACAACCCAATTATAGATCATGCTTGATATCTAGCACATCAAGTATAGGTCAGAATTTGGGGCATCAAAGGGAGTCCATGAGGAACGACTTCCAAAATAAGTTATACAAAACCCCACGGGGAGATGGCTAAGATTGCTGATATACAAGATATAATATCAAATCTTCCGACTAGGTGTGTTAGCCACAACATCACTTTACCGGGTTACATAGAGACCAATATTATAATTCTTGGGGAAAGTTCCAACCATTTTAACTGCCTGAGATTCAGCTCCAATTGGTGACACAATGCTTCAGACTCAGCATGTCCGAAAGATGGTTTGCAACAAAAATCGACGAGATAACGTTGCAAGATTCTCAGGAAATGAACTACGAAAGCCAACTCCAAAACATGAGATGGATTGCAAAACCCACGTGAACACACTGCCCAAGACAATGATGAGCACATGAAAAATCTTACAACAAAACACTACTGAGTTCTGATTTGGGAACCATCATTGCGGATATCGAAGCCATGTGCAACTCCGTCTGGGGCCTTCGGGAATGACACCTAACTTCTTTTCCTTGAACAAATCAATCAGTGGCTTGGTGTGCTAGGAGATACATATGGAGTGAAGATGATCAGTCTATCAAACCATTGAATACTACGCACTTGCATGATTGACTTGGAATGATTCCGGAGAAAACAAATTAACTTTTCTCGAATTCACGGCGACAACTTGCATCAGACGCACATGAATTAGAGGAAGTCACTTCTTACACCTAACATATACCTCATGCATGAGACACGAAGACAATGTCTACAAAGTTTCCAGCACTAGCTTAATGTCCAACATAGATCATGGAACAAGTTAGAATGTTGCCGATGGGCTCAACAACAATTCATCAAGATATCCATATAAATGAATTTCCACAACTATGTGAGCAAGATAATAGCATTGGTCAGATCAAGGAATATAATGGTGTAGGCTCAAGGAAAACCCTGAGTAAGACACCGTTACGAAAATCTTTGGCTCTGAGTTTGATTTGACAATAGCCCATACTCAAATCAAAATTGGACAAGATAATATATGCAACAATTGATCGCATGAATCAACCGATGAAAATATCATTTTTCTTCAAGACTCCCACAACAGGAAAGATATCCCTTTTAAACGAGCTAAGTTTAGGCGAAGCTTTTATCTTCCAACTCTCCAAGTTGTTGTTTAGCTTAACCAACTAGCTCGGGGTATCCAATACGGATTCTTGGAGAAGGGGTTGGTTTATTGAAAAAACAACTTGATCACGAGCTCTATCATAACAGTCAGGAAACAACCTGGTAATACTTCCTAGAAGATATTCGGAAAATCACGAACCACCGATATATTATTAAGCTCGGGAACAATCTTGCTTTTGAGGGCAAGATGATGTGATCAATAGAGAGAGGGATTGACACAATCCTAACCCGTCGATCGAAAAGTGCACCATGAAACATGGACTAGGTAGCACGGTCAATCTTAGAATGACGATTCAATCACCATCACCATAAGAGTGAAATTATTGTCCATTAGCTACCAAGCAATAACATTGCTAGGAGTATTGATTTCACACATCATGGCTCACTTGTCGATATTTCGGTTACAACCAACACGGAAACCGAGGAATGAACAATGATAGCGAAAAGTATCACTACATCAAGAGCTCATAAGAGATGGTGCAATTCTCACGACATTCTTGACAAAAGAAGATAATACTCCAAGATAGAACAGAACAAACCCAGATTGGCATTTTGATCTGCGGATTACAACTACTTTGACCCAATCCAAGAAATGGATGAGGTACTAGAGTTTGCTTCTCTGAGTCATTCGAGAATAGAACAACTTGACAGACCACGAAATAAAAGACATTAATGACACGAATGCACAACTATTATTGACTATCCTCTCATGGATGAAGGTCAGAATACAACTTGATAGGGCCAACTCAAGAGCACATGATTTCTTGAGTTGTGGATGCATGGATTAGCATGTCGAACGGGTTCAACATAATTCTTCTAGATAATCTGTGCAGAAGGGCAAAGTAGGCAGAATCACAATATGGAGTAGAGAACTCATCACGAGCACTCTTGTTATGATCTTTAGTTCACGGAGAACTTCTGCCAAAGATGATTCATGGTGTTGGAAAAATGATATACCATGAACCTTGGGAGCTACAACAAGGTTACTAATCATTCTAAAGGAACTAGCAACACTATCAACAGGGATGAGCAGAATGATCCTTGGATTCAAAGACCCAGAAATAGAATACCTAAAAACTAAATAACATCACGAGATGTTTCCGAAAATGATGGCCAGAACTATCGCACTGGAAGACATAGCATACATCTAGACTATTGGGTAGTTTTTGGAGTAACATGTTTTCCTAATACTTCAACAAAATGTTGAGGTAATAGAGTACCTCAACACAGTGATTTTTGTGCCTTGTCTGGCCAAAAGACATTGGGAAAAGACGAAGGAATTTGCAATCGCATCAGACTATTTGGGAACTTTGGAAAACTCGGACAGCATAACGGCTGTACGGCATGAAATATGAGGCAACCTGCAAGTAAACTAACAACATAACAATGAATTCTTACGAAGACACTGATCTAGGAAGACAACAACTTTTCGATAAGTCTCGAACATAGTAACTCGTCATCATAATGAATAGATGAGAAAGCCTAATTCTTAAACCCCGTAGAATAAAGAAGAGGGTGACTCAGAATAAGAATGACACAAGGAAAGGAGTAAAAAGAGCCTTACGTTCCCTTCCGCAAACAATTCCCTTATATAACTAAGGAGTTGCTAGGCTCAACATCGACCAGTTTGGCCTAGTTATCCAGAGGCAGTCAAGCTCTGATACCAAAGTTGTCGGGACCCCGATCCTGAGTCATAAGAACCTAGCCTGTAACACATCACATCACTTTGCGGCCTCACGCACGGTAAACTCCACGGCTGCCACCTTACCTTGGCCGAGACCGTTTGCGTCTTTTGGCTCACGTATACGAATATGTTGCTAGCGTTCAAACGACAAAGAACCCGGGTCGACATGACTAGTTATAAACCCAAGCGGTACATCCGTACAGGGACAGGCATACATAACCCAACAAAGGAGGTGTCGGTCATCAGCGTGTGTAGACGAGTCGTAGCAAGCTACAAGGACTCCATTACACCGCGTGACATTTCCCCGAGGGGACAGACACAACAACAAACAAGGATACATGCCGGTCAATCAATGTGTTCCGAGCAGTAGCAAGCTACCAAGGCCCGATGGAAACACAAAGAGGCATTTCCCTGTAAAGAGTACTACTAAAGGCAAACAACTAGGTGTCGAATCCCACACATATAATGCCTTTCAAACATACACACATTATGCACGATATGTGTAGATACAACATGGCATCACAACATAACTCTATGACTCAAGCATTTATTAAAGACTCACAAGAGTCAACATAGTATGATATTACAAACAGGGGTCTCGTGACCCGACACTCAAGTCATACAAACAACAAGCGGAAGCAAATCATGTCTGGGTACAGACATCTACTAAAAGTGGCTGGAAGAGCCTGAAAAGTTACTACGACCCTACCAAAGGAGCCAGACCTGTGTCTGGGATTCCCAAGCTATTCCGGTCAACATCGAACACATCGCGTAGAAACCTTTAATCACACTAAATCTTCTCTGCAAAACATAAATAAAGCAACCGTGAGTACAAGGGTACTGAGCAAGTCTTACATCAGAACTATCTACATATGCATCATGTTTCAATGAAAGGATTGTGGGGTTTGATTGCAGCAAGCCAGCTTTGACTCTTGGCTAACCTGTACTACGACTACAGTTCTTTCTTTGAGGTGGGATAGCGCACACGAGTCCACATATTCACCAATTCAATACACCACTATGGATCCACTCTCGTCTCCCTACGAGAAGGCCTTCCATAGCACTCACACTTATCTTGCATGTTTAAGAGTAACCATTTAACTTGTCTATGTACCACATAATGTTTCCAAGTAGTCCATATCCGAGGACGCGGCTATTCGAACAGATTAGATCACCCTGCAGGGGTATACTTCTTCACACACGCTCCCACCACTTATCACCACGTGCACGTCATGCATCTCGACAACCTTCAAGCGGAAGCACTGGCGTGGGTGTCGGCCACGACCGTTAACCACACAAGACCCTAGTCCAGGTTTATCGCCTATTTGAGACTGAACCCGCAAGGAAGTCCGGCCGAGGTTTCCTCTACGACCCCAAACGATGTGTGCAGGGTTCCCTAGCCCACCATCCGGTTGCCACTTGGTATACCGTGCCACTCTGTATCTACCATAGTGAAGCCTACCCCGTCGGGCTGAGCTAAACACGACCGCCAACACTTTTCCTACAAACACCACAAACTAATTGCAACTCCTGGACAGAGATCTAGGCGATTAATAAGACGAGAGGGTCAATTAAGTTTCCCAATGTGTGGTAGTATCTTGTCTTGGATAACACACACAGAACTCAATTCTTAAGGACGGTCCCAATGAGACAACCCGCCATGTACTCTTACATGGCCTCTCATCGCTACCTTTACCAAATCAGATTCACACCTTTTCTCTCACACTGTAGGACATGAACACAACCATTCCGATTCATCATCCAGATGGATCAAACCCGACACGACTCTAAGCATAGCAGGCATTCTAAACAAGCATGGATGAGTAAGCACAACAAGGCTCAAGCAGTTGCTACTCATGCTAAGTGGTTTCAACTATTTACTGTGACAAAATCAGGTAATGCAGAGGAATGGGTTCAACTACCGATAACATGTACAGTTGAATCGTGTTTTTCCTAATGTAGTAAAAGAGAGCAGGAGCGAGAAAGTGGGTTTATTTCAATATGCTCAAGGGGGTTTGCTTGCCTGACACGTCTGAAGATAGCAATCAGTCTTCATCGATGTCAACGATCACCTCGTCGGAAACATCGTCTACTGAGAGGGAACAACACCGGCAAACAAGAAAGAACAACAATTACTTCACGGAAATGCAACATCATGATGCATGCTCAAGACATGAAATGAAAGGTGGCAGGGTTAATGTGGCTATCATTTCTTAAGTTGAAGTTGGTTTGAATTAGGATTCAAACATCACTTCAAGCCGGTTATTTTTCCAAGTACCCTTATAATTGATTCGACCTCATGCTCATAACAAATTGTTCCAACATGTATGGAGCTAGTATTTTGAGGTACTGATTTGCATTGACCAATGTTTGGTCATAACAATTGAAGTGGAATTCAAATAAGTATCAATTTCCAACTCCAAACTATTTATTTAATTTACCCTATTCATCATTTTGCCTATTTGGTGTTGTTAAATTTTTCAAACGTGCATGAAAATGCCATAATCAGATTCTTTGGATTTTTCTGATCCTTTTCCATATATAAATTATTTTCATTGGACTTACAGATTATTTTCTATGATTTTTAGAAGTTTTAGACATTTCTGGAATTATTTTGTAATAGAAAATTAATTACTGCGTCAGCACTGCGTCAGCAGTCAACTACGCCTGGGCCAGGTCAAACCTGACCAGTGGGGTCCACTGGTCAGTGACCCAGGTGCTAATCCCGCGCTGACCCGCACTAAGTGTGGTTTGACTCACCAGTGGGGCCCTCTGTCAGTGGCTCTGGGGGTTAGTTAGGCTAATAGGCTGGCCACGTCGGGGGCTACCGGAACCTGGCCGGCGGCGACCACGGACGCGGCGGAGGCTCGCCGGTGATAAGCTAAACGACGGTACAGAGGCCCATTTTGCACGCGGTTGACGGCTACAGAGAGCTGGCGAAGCAGCCGATCTGGCAGGGGCATCAGGAGAGGCTAGGGTGGCCGGGAGAGGTGCCGCCGATGAGCTCGTGCGGCGGCCGGATCTCGGGTTCTTCAGAACTGATGCTAGAGGGGACGGACGTCTGCGAGAAGAGGAGAAATGGAACCGGTGGCTCACGGGGGCTCGACTGGCGGCTCGGAACGCTCGAGGAGGCCCTGCTGGAAGCGAATCAACGACGGCATCCGGCGGCCGGAGATGAGGAAGATGGCGGCAGTGGCGGCGCTCGGAGGCTCCCGGGCCCGATTCCAGTGGCGATGAGGAGCAGGGCGACGTGGCGGTCCTTATGGGCTTTTCGGACAGGCGAGGGGAGGCCGGAGGCTGCGACTGACGGCGGCTTGGTCATGGTGGCTCGGTCGTGGCGAGCAGAGGCGAGGGGGAGAGCAAGGGAGGGAATGGGGAGGCTGGCTCAATGGGGACGGCTCTCCCGAGCCTATCCCAGCCACCAGGTCGGCGGGGAGGCCAGGCAGGCAGGAGGTGTGGCGCTCTCACGAGCTCGCCGTCCCCTGCTTCTCCTCTGCCTTCTGGCAAGATGTAGAAGACAGGGGTGCCCCTGGTGGGCTGGGCCAGGCGACAGGTAAGCCTTTCTCTTTTTTTCTCTTTATTCTTTTCTGTTTTCTATTTGCTAACATTTGTGTTGATTTGAAAATAAATCCAAATCATTTTGCAAAATCCTTATAATATTTTTATGTGGCATAAATATAAATGTCCAATACCACATAATAGTTTCAGTATTTATAAAGCTATATTTTATATATAGAAAATATAATTCCATTTAAAATAGTTGTTTGATTAATTCAAACAAATCCAATATAAAAAGTTTCTGTGATCCAAAATATTGGTTGACATTTTTATTTCAGTCCAATATTTTATTGGAAAATCAGGGACATTTCCTTGAATCAATTTGAAGCAATATTTATGTTGCTTGTTTGACAAAAATTTAAATGATGAGGCTTGATCACTCCTCATTTCATTTCCAAAAGAAAAAAAATAGGAATGCATGCATGAGATGCAATAACAAACAATTCTAGGTCTGGGGCTGTGACAATTACTTTGCCTGCTCCTTCTTTGTTTGATCTTCATGCAGGCAGGTACACTATTATGCCCGCGGACATCTACGCATATTGGGGCTTGGCCCAACCACAGGCACCCGTGCCCGAGCCGCCAGTCGAGTACCAGAAGCCAGTTTATTAGTGGGAGCCACAGGATCTCGCACAGCAGTGGCATCCGCAGTCTGCTCCGGAGTATCCTGGAGCTGGTTATTTCCCACCTTGGGAGTAGACCAAGCTAGGCCAAAAGCCTAAGCTTGGGGGAGTACGTGTTCTCACCAACTTTACATTCATCCTTATGCTTTCACTTTGTTAGCCGGTGTTTACACTTTGCCACTGTACTATCCATATTAGTTTCTTTTCGTTTTCTTGTTTTCTTGTTTTGTGTCCTTTTGAGAAAACCCAAAAATATTTTTCTTTCTTCTTTTGCTTGTTGGGAGTTTTCCCGTGTAAATAGTTTTCTTTTTCTTTGTGTCAAGGTAGAAGATATTGGTTATAATGTTTATTGGTTCTTGCATGCTTACCTGTTTAGCTTTCAAAGAGCCATATTATTTTGTCTTCTCCTTTGTGTTTGCCTGCAGATTCAGCTTAGTCCAATGCGCTTATTATTGTTCACATCGTTCGATCGTGCAAATGAAAGGCAACAATGATGATATATGATGAAGTGACTGAGACTGAAAAGCTGGTATGAACTCTATCTATTTTGTTTTTGTAAATATGACTAGCTTGTCGACCCAGATTTAGCTTTGTTGTGAGAGAACCATGTTTGCAATGACAACTTAGAGATCATAGTTTCTGATGCCATACTTATTTAGCTGAGAGCTTATAATGGTTTGTCTTGAATTCCAACAAATATTTTGAGATGACTATGATGTAGTATGATAGGATGGTATTCTCCTTTGAATGTTTCAAGTGGCTTGACTTGGCGCATGTTCATGCATGTAGTTGAAACAAAATCAACATAGCCTCTATGATGTTCGTGTTCATGGTGATTTATATCCTCTTCATTCTTGCATTCAATGTTAGTCAAACTCATTGCATCTTGATGACTGTTGTCGCTCTCTAGTTGGTCGCTTCCCAGTCTTTTGCAAGCCTTCACTTGTACTAAGCGGAATACTGCTTGTGCATCCACTTCCATAAACCCAAAAGTTTTTCCATGAGAGTCCACCATACCTACCTATTTGCGGTATCTACCTGCCGTTCCAAGTAAATTTGCATGTGCCATTCTCTAAACCTTCAAGAAATAATATGTTTTGTATGCCCGAACCGCTCGTGTGGTGACAGAGGGCTATTGGTATCTTCCATGCTAGGAGTGTTATCCTCGACGTGTGTTTATTCACAGTCATTCACGACAAAGGGGCCGATATTTGGGATGCCCAGTTCCATGCTTAAATCGAAAACATAACTGTAAAATAAGACTCCCCCCGGATTGATGTTAGTATGGACGGTACCCGAGGATTCGGCTAGCCGTGGAGTGTGATTGATTGGTGGTGGTGTTGGGGAACGTCACATGGGAAACAAAAAAATTCCTACGCACACGAAGACCTATCATGGTGATGTCCATCTACGAGAGGGGATATTCGATCTACGTACCCTTGTAGATCGCACAACAGAAGCGTTAATGAACGTGGTTGATGTAGTGGAACGTCCTCACGTCCCTCGATCCGCCCCGCGAACCGTCCCGCGATCAGTCCCACTATCTAGTGTCGAACGGACGGCACCTCCGCGTTCAGCACACGTACAGCTCGACGATGATCTCGGCCTTCTTGATCCAGCAAGAGAGACGGAGAGGTAGATGAGTTCTCCGGCAGCGTGACGGCGCTCCGGAGGTTGGTGGTGATCTAATCTCAGCAGGGCTCCGCCCGAGCTCCGCAGAAACACTATCTAGAGGTAAAACCGTGGAGATATGTGGTCGGGCTGCCATGGCAAAGTTGTCTCAAATCAGCCCTAAAACCCTACTACATATAGGAGGGAGGGACGGGAGGAGGCAGCCTCAAAACCTAAAGGTTTGGCCGAAATAGGAGGTGGAGGAGTCCTACTCCAATCCTACTTGGAGTAGGATTCCACCTTCCCACTTGGAAACTCTTTCCACCTTGTGTTTTTTCCTTCTCAAACCTTATGGGACTTAGTGGGAACTTATTCCAGCCCACTAGGGGCTGGTTTATCTCTTCCCATAGCCCATGAAACCCCTTGGGGCGTGATACCCCTCCTGATGGTCCCCGGCACCCCTCCCGGCACTCCCAGTACACTACTGATGAGCCCGAAACTTTTCCGGTAATGCACGAAAACCTTCCGGTAACCAAATGAGGTCATCCTATATATCAATCTTCATTTTCGGACCATTCCGGAAACCCTCGTGACGTCCGTGATCTCATCCGGGACTCCGAACAACATTCGGTAACCAACCATATAACTCAAATACGCATAAAACAACGTTGAACCTTAAGTGTGCAGACCCTGCGGGTTCGAGAACTATGTAGACATGACCCGAGAGACTCCTCGTTCAATATCCAATAGCGGGACCTGGATGCCCATATTGGATCCTACATATTCTACGAAGATCTTATCGTTTGAACCTCAGTGCCAAGGATTCATATAATCCCGTATGTCATTCCCTTTGTCCTTCGGTATGTTACTTGCTTGAGATTCGATCGTCAGTATCCGCATACCTATTTCAATCTCGTTTACCGGCAAGTCTCTTTACTCGTTCCGTAATACAAGATCCCGCAACTTACACTAAGTCACATTTCTTGCAAGGCTTGTGTGTGATGTTGTATTACCGAGTAGGCCCCGAGATACCTCTCCGTCATACGGAGTGACAAATCCCAGTCTCGATCCATACTAACTCAACGAACACCTTCGGAGATACCTGTAGAGCATCTTTATAGTCACCCAGTTATGTTGCGACATTTGATACACACAAAGCATTACTCCGGTGTCAGTGAGTTATATGATCTCATGGTCATAGGAACAAATACTTGACACGCAGAAAACAGTAGCAACAAAATGACACGATCAACATGCTACGTCTATTAGTTTCGGTCTAGTCCATCACATGATTCTCCTAATGATGTGATCCCGTTATCAAGTGACAACACTTGCCTATGCTCAGGAAACCTTGACCATCTTTGATCAACGAGCTAGTCAACTAGAGGCTTACTAGGGACAGTGTTTTGTCTATGTATCCACACATGCATTGTGTTTCCAATCAATACAATTATAGCATGGATAATAAACGATTATAATGAACTAAGAAATATAATAATAACTAATTTATTATTGCCTCTAGGGAATATTTCCAACAGTCTCCCACTTGCACTAGAGTCAATAATCTAGTTCACATCACCATGTGATTTCAACGAATCCAACACCCATATAGTTCTGGGGTCTGATCACGTCTTGCTCGTGAGAGAGGTTTTAGTCAACGGTTCTGAAACTTTCAGATCCGTGCGTTCTTTACAAATCTTTATGTCATTTTATAGATGCTACTACTACGTGCTATTCGGAAATGCTCCAAATATCTACTCTACTATATGAATCTGTTTCACTACTCATAGTTATTCGGATTAGTGTCAAAGCTTGCATCAACGCAACCCTTTACGACGAACTCTTTAACCACCTCCATAATCGAGAAAAATTCCTTAGTCTATTTAGTTACTAAGGATAACTTCAACCGCTGATCAGTGATTCAATCCTAGATCACTCTGTGTACCTCTTAACACACTTGCTGCAAGGCACACATCAGGTGCGGTACTCGGCATGGCATACTTTAGAGTCTACGGCTAAGGCATAGAAGACGACCTTCGTCTATTCTCTTTATTCTGCCATGGTCAGGTTTTGAGTCTTATTCAAATTCACACCTTACAACGCAACCAAGAACTCCTTCTTTGCTGATCTATTTTGAACTCCTTCAAAAACTTGTCAAGGCATGCATCTTGTTGAAACTTCTATTAAGCGCTTTCGATCTATCTCCATAGATCTTTGATGCTCAATGTTCAAGTAGCGCAATCTAGGTATTCCTTTGAAAAACTCCTTTCAAACAACCTTGTATGCTTTACAGAAATTCTACATTACTTCTGATCCACAATATGTCAACCACATATACTTATCAAAAATTCTATAGTGCTCCCACTCACTTCTTTGGAAATGCAAGTTTCTCATAAACCTTGTACAAACCCAAAATCTTTTATCATCTCATCAAAGTGTATATTCCAACTCCGAGATGCTTGCACCAGTCCAATAAAGGATTGCTGGAGCTTGCATACTTGTTAGTATCTTTAGGATCGACAAAACCTCCTGGTTGTATCACATACAATGTTTGCTCAAGGAAACCGTCGAGGAAACAATGTTTTGTCTTCCTATGTGCAATATTTCACAAATAATGCAACAACTACTAACATAATTCTAACAAACTATTAGCATCACTACGAGTGAGAAAGTCTCATCATAGTCAACTGTTTGATCTTGTCGGAAACATCTTTGCGACAAGTCGAGCTTTTCTTAATAGTGACTTAACACCACCATCATCTGTCTTCCTTTTAAAGATCCATCTTTACTCAATAGTCCTACGACCATCAAGTAGTTCTTCCAAAGTCTACACTTTGTTTTCATACATGGATCCTCTCTCGGATTTCATGGCTTCCAGCCATTTGTCGGAATCCGGGCCCACCATTGCGTCTCCATTACTCGTAGGTTCATTGTTGTCCAACAACATGACCTCCAAGACAGGGTTACCGTACCACTCTGCAGTAGTATGCGACCTTGTCAACCCACGAGGTTTGTAGTAACTTGATCCGATGCTCGATGATCACTATCATCAGCTTTCACTTCAATTGGTGTAGGCGCCACAGGAACAACTTCCTGCACCTTGCTACACACTCGTCGAAGTGATGGTTCAGTAACCTCATCAAGTTCTACCACCCTCCCACTCAATTCTTTCGAGAGAAACCTTTCCTCGAGAAAGGATCCGTTTCTAGAAACAAACACTTTGCTTTCGGATCTGACATAGGAGATGTACCCAACTGTTTTGGATATCCTATGAAGATGCATTTATCCGCTTTGGGTTCGAGCTTATCAGAGTGAAACTTTTCCACATAAGTGTCGAAGCCCCAAACTTTCAAGAAACGACAGTTTAGATTTCTCCAAACCTCAGTCTATACTGTGTCATCTCAACGGAAATACGCGGTGCCCTATTTAAAGTGAATGTGGTTGTCTCTAATGCATAACCCATAAAGATAGTGGTAATTCGATAAAAGACATCATAACATGCACTATACCAAATAGTGTGTGGCTATGACATTCAGACACATCATCACACTATGATGTTCCAGGTGGCATGAACTGCGAAACAATTTCCACATTGTCTTAACTGCGTACCAAAACTCGTAACTCAGATATTCATTTCTATGATCATATCGTAGACAGTTTATCCTCTTGTTACGACGAACTTCACTCCGAAACAGAATTGAACATTTTCAATATTTCAAACTTGTGATTCATTAAGTAAATACTCTTGTATCTGCTCAAATCGTCATTGAAGTAAGAACATAATGATATCCACTGCGTGCCTCAGCACCCATTGGATTGCATACATCAAAATGTATCACTTCCAACAAGTTACTATCTTGTTTCATCTCAATGAAAACAAGGCCTTGCTCATGTGGTATGATTTGCATGTCACTAGTGATTCAAAATCAAGTGAGTATAAAGATCCATCAGCATGGAGCCTCTTCATGCAATTTATACCAACATGACTCAAGCGGCAGTGCCACAAGTAAGTGGTACTATCATCATTACCTCGTGTCTTTTGGCACCAATATCATGAACATGTGTAACACTACGATCGAGATTCAATAAACCATTGCAGGTGATCATTCAAGCAAATGGAGTAACCATTATTCTCTTTAAACGAATAATCGTATTGCAATAAACACGATCCAATCATGTTCATGTTTAACGCAAGCACCAAATAACAATTATTGAGGTTTAACACCAATCCCGATGGTAGAGGGAGCGTGCGACGTTTTGATCATATCAATCTTGGAAACACTTCCAACACGTATCGTCACCTCGCCTTTAGCTAGTCTCCGTTTATGCCGTAGCTATCATTTCGTGTTACTAATCACTTAGCAACTGAACCGTATCCAATACCCTCATGCTACTAGGAGTACTAGTAAAGTACACATCATGTATATCAAATATACTTCTTTCGACTTTTGCCAGTCTACTTATCTACCAAGTATCTAGAGTTGCTCCGCCTCAGTGACTGTTCCCCTCATTACAGAAGCACTTAGTCTCAGGTTTGGGTAATCTTGGGTCTCTTCATTAGTGCAGCAACTGTTTTGCCGTTTCACGAAGTATCCCTTCTAGCCCTTGCCTTTCTCGAAACTTAGTGGTTTTACTAACCATCAACTATTGATGCTCCTTCTTGATTTCTACTTTCGCAGTGTCAAACATCGCGAATCACTCAAAGATCATTTTATCTATCCTTGATATGTTATTAGTTCATCACAAAGCTCTCACAGCTTGGTGGCAGTAACTCTATCACTATCTTATCTGGAAGATTAACTCCCACTTGATTCAAGCGCTTGTCGTACTCAGACAATCTGAGCACACGCTCAACGATTGAGCTTTTCTCCTTTACTTTGTGGACAAAGAATCTTGTCGGAGGTCTCGTACCTCTTAACAAGGGCACGAGCATGAAACCACAATTTCATCTCTCTAGAACATCACTTATGTTCCGTGACGTTTTGAAACGTCTTCGGCGCCTTGCTTCTAAGCCATTAAGTATTTTGCACTGAACTATCGTGTAGTCATCAGAAACGTGTATGTCGGATGTTCACAGCATCCACAGATGATGCTCGAGGTGCAGCACACCGAGTGGTGCATTAAGGACATAAGCCTTCTGCGCAGCAACGAGGACAATCCTCTTCAAAGTTTGCTACTATCAACTTTCAACTAAATTTTCTCTAGGAACGTATAAAAACAGTAGAGCTATAGCGCAAGCTACATCGTAATTCGTAAAGACCATTAGACTATGTTCATGACAATTAGTTCAATTAATCATATTACTTAAGAACTCCCACTCAAAAAGTACATCTCTCTAGTCATTTGAGTGGTACATGATCCAAATCCACTATCTCAAGTCCGATCATCATGTGAGTCGACAATAGTTTCAGTGGTAAGCATCTCTATGCTAATCATATCAACTATACGATTCATGCTCGACCTTTCGGTCTCATGTGTTCCGAGGCCATGTCTGCACATGCTAGGCTCGTCAAGCTTAACCCGAGTGTTTCGCGTGTGCAACTGTTTTGCACCCGTTGTATGTGAACGTTGAGTCTATCACACCCGATCATCACGTGGTGTCTCGAAACGAAGAACTGTCGCAACGGTGCACAGTCGGGGAGAACACAATTTCGTCTTAAAATTTTAGTGAGAGATCACCTCATAATGCTACCGTCGTTCTAAGCAAGATAAGGTGCATAAAGGATTAACATCACATGCAATTCATAAGTGACATGATATGGCCATCATCATGTGCTTCTTGATCTCCATCACCAAAGCACCGGCACGATCTTCTTGTCACCGTCGCCACACCATGATCTCCATCAACATGTCGCCATCGGGGTTGTCGTGCTACTCATGCTATTACTACTAAAGCTACATCCTAGCAAAATAGTAAACG
Source organism: Hordeum vulgare subsp. vulgare (assembly GCF_904849725.1). NCBI lineage: Eukaryota > Viridiplantae > Streptophyta > Magnoliopsida > Poales > Poaceae > Hordeum > Hordeum vulgare. The sequence goes on from NC_058518.1 coordinate 380,063,765, forward strand.
CATCTGCAAGCACAAACGTTAGTTTAAAGACAACCCTATGGCTCCTGCCGGTTGCCGTACCATCGACGTGCAAGTCGATATTATCAATTACAACATGATCATCTCATACATCCAATATATCACATCACATCGTTGGCCATATCACATCACAAGCATACCCTGCAAAAACAAGTTAGACGTCCTCTAATTTTGTTGTTGCATGTTTTACGTGGTGACCAAGGGTATCTAGTAGGATCGCATCTTACTTACGCAAACACCACAACGGAGATATATGAATTGCTATTTAACCTCATACAAGGACCTCCTCGGTCAAATCCGATTCAACTAAAGTTGGAGAAACCGACACTTGCCAGTCATCTTTGAGCAATGGGGTTACTCGTAGCGATAAAACCAGTCTCTCGTAAGCGTACGAGTAATGTCGGTCCAAGCCGCTTCAATCCAACAATACCGCGGAATCAAGAAAAGACTAAGGAGGGCAGAAAAATGCACATCACCGCCCACAAAAACTTTTGTGTTCTACTCGAGAAGACATCTACGCATGAACCTAGCTCATGATGCCGCTGTTGGGGAACGTCGCATGGGAAACAAAAATTTTCCTACGCACACGAAGACCTATCATGGTGATGTCCATATACGAGAGGGGATATTCGATCTACGTACCCTTGTAGATCGCACAGCAGAAGCGTTAGTGAACGTGGTTGATGTAGTGGAACGTCCTCACGTCCCTCGATCCGCCCCGCGAACCGTCCCGCGATCAGTCCCACGATCTAGTGCCGAACGGACGGCACCTCCGCGTTCAGCACACGTACAGCTCGGCGATGATCTCGGCCTTCTTGATCCAGCAAGAGAGACGGAGAGGTAGATGAGTTCTCCGGCAGCGTGACGGCGCTTTGGAGGTTGGTGGTGATCTAATCTCAGCAGGGCTCCGCCCGAGCTCCGCAGAAACGCGATCTAGAGGTAAAACCGTGGAGATATGTGGTCGGGCTGCCGTGGCAAAGTTGTCTCAAATCATCCCTAAAACCCCATTATATATAGGAGGGAGGGAGGGGAGGAGGCAGCCTCAAAACCTAAAGGTTTAGCCGAAATTGGAGGTGGAGGAGTCCTACTCCAATCCTACTTGGAGTAGGATTCCACCTTCCCACTTGGAAACTCTTTCCACCTTGTGTTTTTCCTTCTCAAACCTTATGGGCCTTAGTGGGAACTTATTCCAGCCCACTAGGAGCTGGTTTATCTCTTCCCATAGCCCATGAGACCCCTTGGGGCATGATACCCCTCCTGATGGTCCCCGGCACCCCTCCCGGCACTCCCAGTACACTACCGATGAGCCCGAAACTTTTCCGGTAATGCACGAAAACCTTCCGGTAACCAAATGAGGTCATCCTATATATCAATCTTCATTTTTGGACCATTCCGGAAACCCTTGTGACGTCCGTGATCTCATCCGGGACTCCGAACAACATTCGGTAACCAACCATATAACTCAAATACGCATAAAACAACGTCGAACCTTATGTGTGCAGACCATGCAGGTTCGAGAACTATGTAGACATGACCCGAGAGACTCCTCGGTCAATATCCAATAGCGGGACCTGGATGCCCATATTGGATCCTACATATTCTACAAAGATCTTATCGTTTGAACCTCAGTGCCAAGGATTCATATAATCCCGTATGTCATTCCCTCTGTCCTTCGGTATGTTACTTGCCTGAGATTCGATCGTCAGTATCCGCATACCTATTTCAATCTCGTTTACCGGCAAGTCTCTTTACTCGTTCCGTAATACAAGATCCCGCAACTTACACTAAGTCACATTGCTTGCAAGGCTTGTGTGTGATGTTGTATGACCGAGTGGGCCCCGAGATACCTCTCCGTCATACGGAGTGACAAATCCCAGTCTCGATCCATACAAACTCAACGAACACCTTCGGAGATACCTATAGAGCATCTTTATAGTCACCCAGTTATGTTGCGACATTTGATAAACACAAAGCATTACTCCGGTGTCAGTGAGTTATATGATCTCATGGTCATAGGAACAAATACTTGACACACAGAAAACAGTAGCAACAAAATGACACGATCAACATGCTACGTCTATTAGTTTGGGTCTAGTCCATCACATGATTCTCCTATAGATGTGATCCCGTTATCAAGTGACAACACTTGCCTGTGGTCAGGAAACCTTGACCATCTTTGATCAACGAGCTAGTCAACTAGAGGCTTACTAGGGACAGTGTTTTGTCTATGTATCCACACATGCACTTTGTTTCCAATCAATACAATTATAGCATGGATAATAAACGATTATCATGAACTAAGAAATATAATAATAACTAATTTATTATTGCCTCTAGGGCATATTTCCAACAGGTGGGGAGTTAAAACTTTACTTTTCTGTTTGGGAACCGCCTATAGCATGAGTAGCATGGAAGATATTGAGAACTCTTGGTCATTGCGTTGACAATGAAAGCATGCCACCCAAAATTATTATCTCTGTTTTCAAAAGCTTGAGCTCTGGCACCTCCGCAAATCAATGCTTCCCTCTGCGAAGGGCATGTCTATTTATTTTCGTGTCGAGTCATCCTCCTCTTTTATAAGCACCAATTAGAGAGCACCTCTGTCATTTTTATGCTTTGCTTTTGATTGATATTGAGTATGACTATGACTGGATCTTCGTTGCTATGAATTACAATGTTTAGTCAGCCCTTGATCTTTGAAAGTGCTCTGCATTTATGTTTTGCGGTCTCAGAAAGAGCTAGCGAGATACCACCTATTCATATTGCTTCATGCTTGTTTTGATTGAAGTGTTGGTATTTGAAACTCATCATTATTTGCTCGTTAGCTGATTATGCCATTGAGATTAGCTTACCGTGAGACCTTTGTGTCATTTGCTTATGTGGTTAACTTGTGATCTTGCTGAAATTTTGGTTATGAGTTAGACATAGTTGCAACAACAAGATCAAACAGAGTTTGTCAAAGTTTTTCTTTCTCTTTCAGTTTGTCAACTGAGTTGCTTGAGGACAAGCAAGGTTTTAATCTTGGGGGAGTTGATACGTCTCCATCGCATCTACTTTTCCAAACTTTTTGCCCTTGTTTTGGACTCTAATTTGCATGATTTGAATGGAACTAACCTGGACTGATGCTATTTTCAGCAGAATTGCCTTGGTGTTATTTTGTGCAGAAATCAAAGTTCTCCAAACGTCCTGAAAATTTACGGGGAGCAGTTTTGGAAAATATCAAAAATATCTGTGCCAAGCCCCTGCTCCGCCACCAGCCCCCTGGTGGCGGTGGGCAGGCTTGTGGGGCCCACAGGCACCTGCCGCACCCAACTCCAGCTCTATAAGTTGTCTTTCATCCCAGAAAAAATAAAAAGAGAAGTTTTCATCGCGTTTTCGATACGGAGGCGCCGCCACCACCTGTTCTTCATCTGGAGGGCAGATCTGGAGTCCGTCTTGGGCTCCTGAGAGGGGAAATCGTCGCCATCGTCATCATCAACCTTCTTCCCTCTCTAATTCCATGAAGCTCTTCGTCGTTCGTGAGTAATCTATTCGTAGGCTCGCTGGGTGGTGATGAGTAGGATGAGATCTATCATGTAATCGAGTTAGTTTTGATGGGGATTGATCCCTAGTATCCACTATGTTCTGAGATTGATGTTGCTACTACTTTGCGATGCTTAATGCTTTTCACTAGGGCCCGAGTGCCATGATTTCAGATCTGAAATTATTATGTTGTCACCAATATATGTGTGTTTTAGATCCGATCTTGCAAGTTGTAGTTACCTACTATGTGTTATGATCCGGCAACCCCGGAGTGAGAATAACCGGAACCACTCCCGGTGATGTCCATAGTTTGAGGAGTTCATGTGTTCACCAAGTGCTAATGCATTGGTCTGGTTCTTTATTAAAAGGAGAACCTTAATATCCCATAGTTTCCTTTTGGACCCCGCTGCCACAGGAGGGATGAACAATAGATGTCATGCAAGTTCTTTTCCCTAAGCATGTATGACGACACATGAAATGCATGCCTACATCACATTGACGAACGGGAGCTAGCCACTTATCTCTCCGTGTTACAGCTGTTGCATGATGAATATCATCCAAACAAATCACCGACCCATTGCCTACGAGTTTGTCCTACTACTGCTGCTACTACTGTTGCTACTGCTGTTACTTGTCTTGCTCTGCTGCTGCTACTATTGTTGCTACTGATGTTACTTGTCTTGCTCTGCTGCTACTGTTGCTACTACTGTCACTTGCTACTGTTGCTGCTTGCTACTGTTGTCACTACTGCTGTTCCTTGCCACTTCTATTGCTCGTTACACTGCCGCTACCTGTTACAATCTTGATCGATGGTCGTTGACGGGAACTCACAACTTCTGTCAATGAGGCAACTTGGTGCCATTGATACAATCGTTAGGAATAGTCTGCCGTCAATAGATCGTTTCTGACACCGTTGTTATCATATTACTTTGTTGTTAATACTGTGCTTGCAGATACTAATCTTTCAGGTGTGGTTGAATCCGACAAATTCAGCTGCTAATACTCGAGAGTATTCTCTCACCTCCCGTCGTCCAAACCAACAAATTGGGTCGAATACTCTACCCTCGAAAATTGCTGCGAACCCACGCGCTGGTGGGCCATCAACAACATTCTTCCAGTTTCATTGTCGGGGAGTGCTTTCAGCATTCTTCTGGCGCCGTTGCAGGAGAAGGTTCGTTGTCATAAGCATTCGTCTAGCTAACACTAGAGATTGCAGGATCAACACTCTCCTGGCGCCACTGCCGGGGAAGCACAGCTGACACCACCAATGTGTTGTTTGAGGTCTCCAGCGCGAGGTGCCGGCTCGGAAACCGGCCGGCTTCCGAGGACGCCTTGGCTTCATTGCAGATAGCGCAGATCGCGCCACGTGCAGGCCCGGCCTGTCGTGATGATGGTGTGGCTCAGATGACGGGACTGGGCCTGCGCCCTGGGTCCCGCCATGATGCCTCCCTCGGCCCGCGCGTAGAGGATCCTCTGTGGATTTACTCCGTGATGGTTAGGCTTTGGGAAACGTTATGGCCCCGTAATAATCCGAGGGAGTGGATGCCGGGCGCACCGGATCCCCTCCCCACGATCCATCATGGGGTTTAAATAGGTACGAGGGAACCGAGGAGTTCACTCGCACCCTCCTCGCCTCGTACTTGCGCTTCCTCCCTCCCTGAGCCCAGAGAGAGAGCGAACTGCCCTGCGCTCGTCGCCTCGCCGAAGCTCCGTGCCCACCCAGCAGCGACGAGCAGCGCCCCTATGACGGGGCACAAGGGCTCCTGGCTGGTCAGCGTCATCAGCGAGGAAAACATCGAAGCACTCCGGCACTATCGTCTTCTTCCGCCCGCGTCGGTGGTGGAGGTGAGGTTGCCCGAAGCCGAGAACTCCCCGAGGTTAAGGGCGGGGGAGGTAGTGGTGTTCGATGAACACTTCTACCGCGGCTTGGGCTCCCGGCGAGCGCCTTCTTCCGCGACTTTCTCACCCACTTCGGGCTCCAGCCGCACCACCTCGCGCCGACTGCCATCCTCCAGTTGTCTTCGTTCGTCGTTCTGTGCGAGGGTTTCCTGGGCATCGAGCCCCGTCTTGACCTCTGGCAGAAGCTCTTCTTCTTGAAGTAGCAGTCCATTGGGATGGACAAGGCCGAGGTGGCGAAGCTGGAGGGCTCTCGGCCGATGACCCAGTGTGGTGCCGCCTTGGTGCACCATAAGCCCACGGGGGGATTCCCCACGGTGTCGCTTCATGAGTCCATCAAAAGAAGTGGCAGCAGGGGTTCTTCTGTGTGAAGAACGCCAGCTCCACCCATGACGGCATCAATCTTCCGCCCTTCGCCATCGAGCCTCCAACGACGAGGAGGAACTGGAAGGCCAAGTTCCCCCGATTGGCTCCGGAGGTGGAGCAGATATGCGTGTACTTGAAGACGCTGACGACCCGGGGCCTCCAGGGATGCAACCTGCTCGCCACCATGGTGAGCCGCCGAGTCCTGCCTCTACAGAGGCGGCCCCATCTGATCTGCCAGATGTGGGGCGGCGTGATCCAAGCTGGTTCACCACCAAGAACTATACTGTTGGCGCCGTGGCCGAGCAGGTAAACCTGATCTCTACCGCCAACATGGACGAGGGAGGCGACTGGGAGTGGGGCATGCGCCCCTTCAACCGAGCCAATCCGCCTCCGGTGGTAAGCACCTTTCTTTTCTGTGTTGGATGTTCTATTGCGTTTGTCGCCTTCTTTTCTGAGCCGGACGCTGCCTTGATGGCCCAACACTTCGGGGCCCTACAGAAGCTCCGGCCGCCTGCCCCCGATGTGGAGGCGATGGAGCCCTCGGGGACCGAGGACGAAGGGATGATCGAGCCCCGGACCGCTACTGCCGACGGCTCGCATGACCCTCCTGGAGGACGCCCGCGAGACCGACTTCGACTTCTCCCGTAAGTTTCTCCTCCTAGGTTGCTTTGTTCCCTTTTTCTTTTGTTGGTTCTTCTTCTTATTTTTCTTCGCCTCCCGTCCCCCGTCCGAGGCTTCTTTCCTAGGACGCAGGAGGCGGCTTACATGGTTGTGGAAGCCAGTCGTGTGGAGCGCCTTGCAGCGGGTGTGGCGGTGGATGCCGACGCTGAATGGAGCGCGGAGGAGATCGCCGTGGGCGTAAGGGCCCGCCTGCGCGTCCTGGCCGACTCCTTGGAGCAGCTTTGGAGCGCCGGCGTCTCCATGATCTAGGCTCTGTGGCCTGACGTCGTGGAGCCGGTGTCGACGAGCCGGATCTCCCGCTGGCTGGAGGCTGGCGGCGACCGCCTCGACGCCTGGCGTGCCTCCATCGCCCGTGTTGGAGCCTACATGGCTCTGCGCTTGGCCAAGTCCTCGTATCGAAACCTGTACTTGGGCAAACTTGTTGCGCAATGCGACGGCGCGGAGGGCGAGCTGCAGGCTATCGAGGAGCCGTTGCGGTTGAGGGCCAGCGACATCGGCTCGTACGCCGCCTCGGGCTTGCTTACTCTGGAGCGGGACGAAGACGGTCGTGTGCTCCCAGAGGACCTGCACGGCCTTCAGCCCTACGATGCCGACGGAAGCGCTGAAGTGGCGGCCTACGAGGCTGCTGCCGCCGATTCTAGGAGTGGAGCGTACACGGACTCGTCCCTAATGGGCGGAGCCAGAGGCTCTCGTGGTGGGGACGACGCTTCCGCCTCGGGCGCGGCCGGAGACGGCGACGCCGCCCCCTCGGGAGCTGCAGCCGGGGCAGAGAGTGAGGCTGATGCCCCTTGACTGTTTTGCACTATCTTTCTGCAAAAATGTTGTTAGCTTTGAACAATTCCACCCACTGGGGGTGTTTCTATATGTAATGAACCTCGGCCGTGGGCCTTTTGCACGCACGAATGTATCGTATTCAGCGTTTTTAATTCCTGAGCACCAAGCTTACTGCTTTGCCTTTTTTGCCTTTTGATTCCTGTTTGGCTTCTTTTTCTCCAACTCCCTTATCCTGTTTGCTTCCCTCTCGCCAGCCCGACAGCCAGGAGCCGGTCTGTGACTGGGTCGAGGCTTTGGCTTTTGAGAATACTGGACTTTAGATTTTTCGAAGCCTTCAAGACTTAAAGGTAAAAAATGCAAACCAGAAGAGGCCGGCTAGAATAATAAGACCGAAAAGAAAAACGATTGAACCAGCCCGAGCCGGCCGCCCTTTTTGTAGTTAAGCTTCTCATGCAACCGGTCTTCCTGCGTTCGCCTCGCTAGCCGAACAGCCGGGAGCCGGTCTGTAGCTGTTACGTGACGAATGGAGGGTTCGAGCCGGTATACATTATGCACTCAACTACAACTAAGGTAGTCGCTTGGGCCGGCTAGCGAGCCCCCGTGCCTGTGGAGCCGACCGGGGGACTCACAAGCGAGTGAAAACTCTGGATGTGAACCCAAAGGGAGTGTTTCCCTGTTGTATTCATCTGCGAATCCCTGAGAGGGAGAAAGATACATATGTGCATGCTCTTTGCATGGTACTTTCCTTCTAGCAATAGAACGGGCGAAGCAGCGCCACGTTCCATGGTCGCTCCGTTTCCTGGCCGGAGTCGTCCCTCTTGCGCTTCCTTGGCGCCTGGGCATCAATCAGGTAGTATGCATTGTTATGCAGTGCCCTGCTGATGATGAATGGGCCCTCCCATGGAGATGAAAGCTTGTGTTGGCCAGCTGTCCGCTGGATTCTTCTGAGCACCAAGTCCCCCTCCCTGAAGGAGAGAGGCTTGATCTTCTTGTTGTGGTAGTGCCGCAGCTTCTGTTGGTAGATGGTGGTCTGGCTCAAAGCCAGATCTCGCGCCTCCTCGAGGAGGCCGACGCCGTCTTCTCTTGCCTCCTTTACTTCTGCTTCTGTGTACAAGGTAACGTGAGGCGAGTCGAACTCGACATCCGTGGGGATGATGGCCTGGGACCCGTACACCAGAAAGAATGGTGTGAAGCCGGTTGACCGATTGGGCGTGGTGCGGAGGCTCCATAGTACAGCCGGCAACTCTTTGATCCAGCAGTTGGCCGATCTGACCAGTGGTGCCACCAATCTTGGCTTGATGCCGGCCAGGATCAGGCCGTTGGCCCTTTCTACCTGGCCATTGGATTGTGGTTGTGCCACTGAGGCCAAATCGAGCCGGATGCCCTGCTTGGAGCAGAAAAGCGCCAAGGCACCCTTAGCGAAGTTGGTGCCGTTGTCGGTGATGATGTTGTGGGGGATGCCGTAGCGGACTGTAATATCCGTGATAAACCTGACAGACGTGGGGCCGTCAAGTGTCTTGATGGGCGTAGCTTCAATCCAATTGGTGAACTTATCAACAACCACCAAGAGATGCGTCATGCCGCCCTGGGCCGTCTTGAACGGTCCCACCATGTCCAGCCCCCAAACGGCGAATGGCCACGACAGGGGGGGTGGTCTTGAGTGCAGAAGCCGGCAGGTGGATTTGTGCCTTCAAGCGTTGGTAGCCTTCACATTTGTTAACCATGTCCACGGCCTCCTCGAGGGCCGTGGGTCAGAAGAACCCATGGCGGAACGCCTTGGCCACCAGGGTTCTGGAGGCGGCATGATGCTCGTACTCTCCCTGGTGTATATCCCTGAGGATTTCTTGTCCTTTCTCTGATTCAACGCAGCGCTGGAACATACTAGTCACGCTACGCCGAACCAGCTCGCGGTTGATGATGGAGTAGGCCGCAGATCGTTGTTGGATCTGCCTTGCCTTCTTGGGGAAGCTCGCCACGAAGAAGGAAGGCCAGGATGGCCTGAGCCCATGATGGAGCCGACACAAGGGTCGGCTCCGCCTCGGCTTGGGGACCGGAGGCTTCAGCAGCCCCCACGTTTGTTGTAGTAGTTGGAGGCCCGAGGCTTTCTGATTCTGTTGCCGCCGTGGCAGCCGGCTCGCCGTCCACCTCCATGACGTCCACCCACTGGGTATCGAGACGACAGGCTTCGAGGCTTGGTGCAGCCGGAGTTGTTGTTGTAGCCGGCAAAGAGGATGCAGCCGGCGACGTGGTTGAAGCCGGCGCGACAGTTGGAGACGGCGAAGCCAGCGTAACCGGCACAGGAGCTATAGCCAGCACAGCTGGCGTAGCCGACGGCTCTGGTGTTAAAGGATCTGCTAGCACAAAAATTGAGGCCGACTCTGGAGACGGCTTCATGGATGGCTTGTGCAGCTGCTCGAGGGAGACGCCGGCTGGGATAGCCTGTCTTGTAGAGCCAATCTTTGCCAAAGTGTCGGCCACCTCGTTGTCCGCCCTCGAGACATGGTGAAACTCACAGCCCTCGAAAGGGCCGCTGAGTTGTTGGATGAGGAAGTGGTAACTTGCCATGTTGGCGTCCCTGGCGTCCCATTCGCCAGAAACCTGCTGCACCACGAGATCCGAGTCGCCGAAGCAAAGGATCCTCCGGATGCCAATCTCCCTGGCAAGCCGGAGGCCATGAGCTAGCGCCTCGTACTCGGCGACATTGTTGGAGGCGGCGAAGTGGATCTCGAGAGCGTACTTGAGCTGGTCTCCTTTCGGAGATGTCAAGACGATGTCGGCTCCCAGACCCGTTCTCATCTTTGAGTCGTCGAAGTGCATTCGCCAATGCGTGGAATCCGGAGGTGGTGGCTCAAACTGGGTCTCGGCCCAGTCGACAAGGAAGTCTGCCACCACCTGAGACTTGATGGCGGTGCGGGGCTCGTAGCGGATGTCGTGGCGGCCATGGAGATGGACCACTTGGCGATCCGACCAGTTGCATCATGGTTGCCCATGATTTTTGAAAGCGGAGCAGTGCTCACCACAGTGATGGCATGCTCTTGGAAGTATTGCTTCAATTTCTTGGCGGCAAGGTAGACACCATAACACATTTTTTGTTAGTGGGGGTAGTTCTGCTTGGAGGTGGACAAGACCTCACTGAGGTAATAAATAGGGCGTTGTACTAGCAGTACCTTGCCCTCCTCCTTGCGTTCTACTACCAACACTACACTAACCACGTGAGTGGTCGCTGCAATGTATATGAGTATGGGCTCCCTTTCCGCCGGTGCTGCCAGGATTAGCAGGATAGTGATGACCTTCTAGCGGTCGCAGAATGCTTTGTCCGCCTGGTCGCTCCACTCGAACTTGGTCGTCTTCTTCATGAGCTGGTAGAGTGGCAGCGCCTTCTCGCCCAGCCGGCTGACGAAGCGGCTGAGGGACGCCAGGCAGCCGGCAAACTTCTGGACGTCAAGGATGCAAGCCGGCTTGACCATCCTCTCAATGGTGCCGATCTTCTCGAGGTTGGCCTCGATGCCACGGGCGGACACGAAGAACCCCAAGAGTTTGCCGCATGTGACCCCGAAGACGCATTTCTCCGGGTTGATCTTGATCTTTTATTCCCGCAGGTTGGCGAACGTCTCTCGCAGGTCGTCGAGGAGGCTAAAATGCTGCTTGGTCTTGACGACGATGTCATCCATATAGATGTGGATGTTTTTTCCTATCTGCGGTAGGAGGCACTGCTGCATGCAGCGTTGGAACATCGCACCATCGTTCTTCAGGCCGAATGTCATGGTGGTGTAGCAGTAGGCCCCGAAGGGCGTTATGAAGGAGGTCTTCAGGTGATCAGCTGGATCCAGCTTGATTTGATGGTAGCCTGAATAAGCATCCAGGAAAGATAGCAGTTCGCAGCCGGCTGTGGAGTCGATCACTTGATCTATCCTGGGCAGAGCGAAAGGGTCCTTCGGGCATGCCTTATTCTGGCTTGTGTAGTCGATACACATTCGCCAGGTGTTGCTTTTCTTCAGCATCAGGACTGGGTTCGCCAGCCAGTTCGGGTGGAACACCTCCATAATGAAGCCGGTTGCAAGGAGCCGGGCAATCTCTTCTCCGATGGTGTGCCGCTTCCCCTCGGCGAAGCGGCGCAGCGGTTGTTTTACCGGCTTCGCATCCGGTCGAACATGAAGCTTGTGCTCGGCGAACTTCCTCGGGACACCTGGCATGTCCTTGCGGGACCAAGCGAAGATGTCCCGATTCTCATAGAGGAAGTCGACGAGCTCGCCTTCCTAATTGAGCGCCCCGATGGTGACGTATTGCTTGGGGTTCGCAGGGTTGAGTGGCACCTGCTTGGTTTCCTTGGCCGGCTTGAAGCAGCCCTCGTCGGCCGGCTGGGACGGAGGAGTGGGCAGCGCCGGTTGCTCGGTAGCCTAAGCCACGAGCCGGTCGATCTGCCGCTTCTCCTCAGCAATCACCAGGGCGTCGGTGAGGCGGCTGCTATCCTGGGCGCACTCAAGCGACTTCTTGTAGTCACCCACGATGGTGATGATGCCCTTGGGACCTGACATCTTCATCTTCAGGTAGGCGTAGTGGGGGATCGCCATGAATTTGGCCAGAGTCGGCCTTCCGAGCAACACGTGGTACGGGCTGCTGAGATCCACCACCTCGAACCAAATGGGCTCACGGCGAAAGTGCGCCTTGTCGCAGAAAAGGACGTCCAGCTGTATTTTGCCGATCGACGAGCAGGACTGCCAGGCACGATGCCGTGGAAGACAGTCCTGGTCGATTGGAGGTCCTTCTCCTTGAGCCCGAGCTTGAGCAGGGTGTCGAGGTAGAGGATGTTGATGCTGCTGCCGTCATCGACCAACACCCGGGAGAACCGGCAGGTGAGCCTTTCGGAGGCGAAAGTGGGGTCGAGGACGAGTGCGTATGAGCCGGGGTTCGGCATCACCGCAGGATGGTCGACCCGGCTCCATGTAATTGGTTTTTCGGACCAATGCATGTACTGGGGAACCGGGGAGACCGTGGCGTTAACTTCACGTCGGTGTTGCCATTGGCTGTGTTTGTCTTCACCCTCGCTGGTGAAGACGACGAAGGCTCCGTCTTGAAGGGGGTAGTCGTCTTGGAGACGGCCATTGTCGCGAGGCGTAGGGGGCGGAGCCAGGCCAGGACCGGGAGCCAGTGCGTGGGGCGCTGCAGCGACGCCTGGGGGAGCCGGCAGGCCCTCCCCTTGCGACAGTCTTCTTGCGAAGCTGCACTATCGAAGGGTGTGGATAGCGGGCTTCAGCCTAGAGTGTGTTTTGCAGGGCGCATCCAGCATCTGCTCGAAGCTGAGCTTGGGGCTTCCAATCGTTCCTGCCGGTCCGCCTCCTTTGGGCGCTGGCTTGAGCAGTCGGCGCCTCGCCTTCGACGTTGGCTACCAGCCTGTTGTTGGCGCGCGAATCGAGCTGATCTGCCTTGCGCTTGTTGTTGCTCTGGCCGTCTCGGTTGTCACCGGTCGGCTTGGGAGTAGCCGGCGGGGGGACAGCTTTGTCCGAGGCGGTAACCTTGACTCGCATGGCGGAGTCGGCCGTGGCGTACTTGTCCGCCTTGACCATGAGTACCGCCAGCGAGGTAGGTTCAGAGCACATGAGCTTGTGCTTGAGGAGGGTGCCATCTCGGCAGCCGTCGATGAAGTACTGGATGGCCTGAACCTCGTGCACTCCCTCACAGGAGTTGTGTAGTTCAGTCCATCGGGTGACATAGTCACGGAGGGGCTCATCGGGCTTCTGGACGCACATGGCGAGCTCGCGAGGCTGGCCAGGGCACTTGTAGGTGCCGGTGAAGTTGTGGACGAATGCCTCCTCGAAGTCCACCCAGGAGTTGACGCTGCCAGCCGGCAGGCTGTTGAGCCAAGTTTTGGTGGAGCCGATCAGCATGAGTGGCACGTAGCGGACGGCTACGCGCTTCTTGCCTCGGGCGATTCCCACGGCAGTAGTATAGTCGATCAGCCAATCTTCCGGCTTGGCGGTGCCGCTGTACTTGGGAGTGTCCCACGAGAGAGTAAATCCTCGCAGGAACGGCTCCCCTCGGATCCGGGGGCCGAAGCAGGCCGGACCGACGGGACCATCTTCTTCTCGAAGGGCTGACCGCGCCAAGGCGTTGAGCCGGGCGCAGGCATCTCCATCTCTAGGAGGGCACGAGACTCAACTCGTGCCGGGTCCGGAAGGGAGTCATGGGAACCAGGAGCGCGAGCTTCCCTCCCACGCTTAGGGGGAGGAACCTCGCGCACCGAGTCTGCCTCGCCGTCGTTGTCTTCACGACGCCGGCCAGAGGATGGCGCGCTGCGGTGAAGAGAAGGCACTCCTTGGCTACCTTCTCCCCTCCTGCCGGAGGTGCGCTGTGAGTAAGATCCCTCGGCGCGGTGATGACCGCTAGGGTTGCGGCGTGCTCCGGGGTTGGGTTCCGGAGATTTGGACTGCGCATGCTCGGAGTCGAGCTGTGTCTGCTGCAGCTTGTTGGCGGCGTCAAGGAGATCCTTGACCCACTTCTCTTGAAGGGCGCGCTCCTCGCCCTCCAAACCAGCCATGGCCGCCTGGGCGGCCCGTATGTTGGCCGTGGGAGTCTCGTAGATGGGTTGTTTGCCGCCTAGAATCTCGGCAATGACCCGGCCGCGGCCGCGGACCGAGGCAAGCCGGCTAGGACCGTCGGATGCCGGAGTGAGGCCGTAAGCGGAGTTATACTCGCGTTGTGCGGTCTCCATCCGACGTTTGGTCGCTGCGATAGCGATGCCTTCCTCCAATATCTTCCGCCGTGCCTCCTCTAGGGAGGCCCGTGCCTTGGAAGCATTCGCCGTAGAGGCGATGGACGTCTTCAGGCCATCAAGGGCACTCTGAAGCGCGTCAGCTGATGGGGCACCAGGATCACCAGCGTCTGCTGACGCCTTGCCATGATCCCTGCTAGCACCCTCACCGATGACCATCACCTCCACGGCGTTGGAGAAATGGGTGATATACTGCGGGGAGTAGGATCCCGCTGATGACGGCGGACCGTCGAAGACGAGCACGTCGCTCGGGTATGCATCAAACGCAGGCGCCTCTGAGATGGAGAGCGTGCTGAAGTAGGCGCACAACATGTCAACGTCGAAGTCCTCGTCGGGGTAGCAAGGACCGTCGTTGAGACGCAGGTCGCTGAACAGGACGCTGAGGTTGGCCATAGCCGCGACAATGACGATGGCGAGCGACTCATCGTCGGACTCCCCATTCGAATCCGCATGGCGGACGGGAACGTCGATCATCATCGGTGATGACTCATCAATGGGCTACACCACAGGCATGCTGACATATCCGGACGCGGCGTATCCGGTGGGGTACGCGCAGGGCCCCGCCCAGCGTGTGAACCCAGCTGATGCCACGGACGTCCCCACGGTGGGCGCCAAATGTCGATGTATACTCATAACATATGCCATGGGTAAGCTAAAGATGGTGGGAACCAAAGTGGCAACAGAGGACGCTCGGGACGAGGTTGGTACAAGCATGAGACGCACGATGTACCCAGGTTCAGGGCTCTTCGTAGAGATAATACCCCTAATCCTGCCGGAGTGTCTATGGTATGAAGGATGTTACAAAGCGCTCCTGGAGCTGTAAGTGGAGAAGGGAGAAGTAGCCGGTGGCTGGTCTCTGGTTCTCCTATGGGGGGGGGGGGTGTGTTTGATCGTTCGACCCTCTGCATGGAGGGGGACTGGGGGTTTTATAGGCGAACCCCCCGGCTTACAAAATGGATAAAGAAGTACATGGCCGGGGCCCGGCTGGCAGCCTCGCTGCTGCCCAGGGGGCCCGCTGGGTCATGTCCTGTCGCTGGAGGGGCCCGCCGGCTGCGAGGTCCCATCTGGCTGTGGGACCCGCCGGCTGGCCAACGGGGTTCCTCGCGTAGAGTTGACGCAAGGCACGCGCGGTATGCCCCGGCGTCGCCTTGTGTGATTCTTCATGGGCCGATGGTACGGCTGCCTCCACTGTTGCCACGTCGAGTGCCATAATGAAGTGGAGTTTTGACATGCTGACATTGTGTGGGATGATGGATCGGAGTTGGAGGAGGTCAGCGGCGTGGCCGCCGATGAGTGTACCTGCGAGGCACCCCGATCCAGTACCTTTGCTGACCCGCAGCCACCTTTACCCGTAGGGTCTTATCATGACCTATGGTTGGATGTGACTGTGTTTACCTAGCCGGCCAGAGACATGGTCTAGTCGGCCTAGGGATAGCTGCCTCGCCCACAGCCGGCTGGCTGGGCCTGGGCGACTCGAAGGAAGCAGTCGTCTTCCTTCTAGCCGGCGGGGGGGTGCCCAGCCGGCCAGGGCTTCCTAGCCGGCCCGGGGGACTTGGGCTTTGTGAGAGCTTTTTGGGCTTTCCTCTTATGACAGAACGCAAAGGAGCGGGCTCGTTGAGCCTACCCAGGGGTTATCCCCCCGACATACATAATTCAAAAATTAACTAATTTTAGACTAACCATACATGGGCAGCACCCTTTGCAGTAATATAGCCAACCCTGATAAGGAGTAAACTGAACTTTCAAAAAAAATCTTACAGCAACAACCAAATCTCACGGTTATACTTCCCATGGATTTGTATAAGTTGTACCTCGAAAGAGAATACTACTCCCAACGATCCAAAAGAAAATGTTGTATTTTGAACTAAATTAGTTTAAAATTGCGCTATTTTTTGGACCGGAGGGAGTAGTAGTGATCTAGAACATCTTATATTGGTTTATGAAGAGAGTAACAGGTTTAGAAGAAAAGGACTCCTACGTCACATATGTAGGGGGTGTCCTAAAACTTGATAGCACCTTGTCACATACATGATCCTTTTATATGTCATGTTGTCTCTTTGGTGCACATATATTAGCTCGTAACCGCTGTTTAAAATCGAAACATGTATGATGATGAAATATGGTTGTATGAATAATATTGTTTTCAACAACTTTTCCATTATCATAGCTTGATTCTTTAACGGGCTCAGCTCTAATACTAGTATCAGTAATGAAGGTTGTCATGCCCGTATCACAGTTTGTGTGTATGTTTACTTCTATAAATTACACCGATATCATGTATACGTGTATCGGTATCCAGGTGAACAATTCTGAAACATTTGAACATACTTCAAAATGGGAATATTTATAAAAATTTCTAAACACTTTAAAAAAACATGAACAATTTTGAAGTTTTAATACAATTCAAACAAGAGAAAAAAAGAACTTGACAAAACCTGTAAAACTGGCAAAGAAAAAACCAACACATAATGTTCTAAAATCTATCTCCCCTAATAATAAAGCGCGCAGCGCTTCTGCCGTACGTCGCCGGCTTTTTTGCAAAAACACCCCTCGCTTTTTCAGTATTCAACCCGCAGTCACCGTACAATGATGAACTAGCGAGTTCCACGGTTGCGTCGCCCGCCCGGATCTGCTAGCACGGAGGAGGGGGTCAGCACAAGAACTGGATAAGGGGAGAGGTCTCCATGTTGTCGTTGCTCGTCGGATCTGGTATAGGGGCCGACATATCAAGAGAGGGAGGAGGTGGTGGCCGGCCTTTTCTCAGATCCAGTAGATTGTGGGGAGGCGTGTCCGACCCCATATCTTGGGAAGTGTGCGAAGGAGGAGGGGAGGTTGTGGTCATGGAGGCCGGCGCCGGAGGAAGAAGGCAGCAAGGCGAGGAGCCGGCCATCCAGCAGGCCGGCTTGGGAGGAGGCCGGAGGTAAGCACCAGTCCAGAGGAGTGAAGGAGGCTCGAGGGGGGTGCGGTGTTGGGCTTGGGTGAGGGGCTCGCAGCACTACGGGGTGAGGAAGGGGAGATGCGGCGACCGAAAGAGACGCATGTCACGATGGCTGTCTTGTGGAAAGGAAGCTCCGCGACCGAGAGGGGGTGAGAGGAGGCGTGGGTGGGTGTGGTTTGACCGGGGAAGAAGATGGGGTTGGGGTGGGGTGGATAAGGTTAGACGTGGGCCTTCGGGTGTTTTTTCGCTTTTGCACTTCGGTGCGGAGGTACACGACCGGTCAAAAGGGGAAGGGGAGGAGGGTGACGCCGCCGGGAAGGAGGAGGAGGCTGGACGTGCCGGGGTACTTGGTCGTGGGGAAGTGAGAGGCAGGAAAAAATTCCTAACTTTAGGAAATTAATTATCCATGTTTTTGGTTCTTGGTTAATAAGCTGGCCACGATAGTTTTTTATTTTTAAAACAAGCTGGTTACAACAGTTGATCCAATAGATTCCCGGTCCTTATGTATCTCAGAGTACATTCGCCTTGCATTAACATCGGACAATAAGTACACCACCATGAGTGGAGGTGGAGGTGAGAATAAAACTAACAAAGCCACAAACCAAACAATGCAAACATTTGTTAGCCATTTTGCAAAGATGGTAAGGTGAAAGCATAATTCTTCATGTTGAGATTAGTTGATGTGGGTCATAAATCAAACAATTAGCCGTGTAACAAGCGATGGTTAAAGGGTGTGATGATTTTTTTTCCGGTGCAACGCACGGGCATTTTTACTAGTACTATTAAATGGGAGTTCGACCGCCTCCACCACCTACCTGGATTTTTTCTCCCACGTTTTCCCTCCTCTTTGGTTTCCTGTGTTTTTTTTAACCTCAACATGTGTCATAAAAAAACAACATGAATATACTAACTTGAAATAATTAAAACCAAATTGATACTTTTTCAAAACCCCGCCATGCATTGTCCTGATATTGCCCACACGTGTGCGCGTTAAGGAAGTCTTGCCACACGTTTCGTATGGTTTAAGAGAAACAGACTGCACACCTACGTGTGGGTAAAACAGCTAACACCCACATGTCCAGCCTGGTGCCTCCCGGCCCACACGTCCAGCCTGCCACCTCGTGGTCCCACGTTCCCCGGCGTGACAGTTGTCATGGTTGCTGAACCGTGGAAACTGTTTGTTTAACTACATTTGCCATGTCTGAACAACTACATTTGTCATGGTTGCTCAACTGTAGTCGTCATATCTGAGCAACTGCATTGTCATATAACACTAGAAAGACATGACAACTGACAGGTGTGTGGGCGCGCGACGACAGTTCCACTCAATTGTCATGTAACAGTGGAAAGACATGACAACTAACATACGTACGGGCATGTGGGCGCGATGTCAGTTCCACCACACGTCGGGTTGGCAGGCGCAAGGTCTGCGTCCGTGAAACAGACGTGTGGATGAACTCATAAACACCCACACACCAACCCCTTCCTAGGTGGCATAAAAAAACCGCCAAAAATTGTCAAGATTGGTGCAAACACACATGGACGACGATCCATGCGTGTGGGCGAGTTATAAAACGCCCACACACATGGGCGTTCTCTTTTCTCTAACTTAACCAGTCAAATCGATCTTACCAAAATCTTAATTAAATCAAAACTTTCTTAGTCTTCTTCTACCCATACTCCTATCAAATTAAAGAAATTAGTTTTTTCCTTTTAGGAAACACACAATATTTTTTTGAGAAACCAGAGTAGCCACAGGCGTCATTCGTGAAATAGGGTATTCCACTAGGAATGTCCGATATGCCGCATTTTGCGGCAGATCGACGAGGCTTCGGCCACACGCCCTCCGCCTGGGCTGGCCCACACAAGCAAAAACGATGGTGTAAACAAGAAACAAAAACTGCAGAGGCAACCTCCGCCGTAGACATGATTCAAACTCATGATCCGGCTCTATTAGATAGTGGCTCCATAACCGTTCGATCTGGTTAACTTTCCTGATCAAAGTGGAATGCA
Source organism: Hordeum vulgare subsp. vulgare (assembly GCF_904849725.1). Classification (NCBI taxonomy): domain Eukaryota; kingdom Viridiplantae; phylum Streptophyta; class Magnoliopsida; order Poales; family Poaceae; genus Hordeum; species Hordeum vulgare. The sequence goes on from NC_058518.1 coordinate 380,082,742, forward strand.
GATTCTTTAGAACTAAAAATACCGGCAGTTCCATGAAAATTTCGAATACTTTTTTCTTTTTGTTTTTTTCAAACATTTCATGAAAATTCCAAATACTTTTTAAATAATTCTGATTTAAAAAATGCGAACAAGTTGTGGAAGAATTGCAATAAATTTTCAAATATTAGAATACATTGAATAAATGATTTTGAATTGTTTTTGAAAAAACAGAACACTTATTAAATTCCAAAAACACAAGCACAAAAAAGTTTTAAATATGTGGAAAAAAATATAATATATTTGGATCAAGTTCGTAATTCAAAGTACATAAAATTCAATCTGCGAACAAATTTTGAAAAAGTGGAACATTTTCTTAAAAAATATATGTGTACAAATGTTCCTGTGTTTTGGAAATTTCTGAAATTTTTCGGAAAATGTGTACACATTCCAGCATTTTAAATAATTTTTGAATATATTGAACAATTTTTTAAAGCACAATCATTTTTTGAATCTTGAGAAAATAATTTTGAAACGGAGAATAATTTTGAAAAAACCCGAACAAATTTCAAAGCGCGTACAAATATTTAAAACATGAATATTTTTTGTATCTTGAGAATAAATTTTGAAGCCGAGAACAAATTTAGAAGCGCGAACAAATTTTTAAATCAAAAACATTTTTTGAATTTTGAGAAGAAATTTTGAAACAGAAAATAATTTCAAAAAAACATGAACGAATTTGGAAGTACAAACAATTTTTTAAAGCACAAACATTTTTTGAATCTTGAGAACAAAATTTTAAAAAGGAGAACAATTTTGAAAAACCCCGAACAAATTTGAAAACATGAACATCGAGAACAAAATTTTGAAATAGAGAATAACTTTGAAAAACCCTGAACACAATTTGAAAGCACAAACATTTTTTTAATTTTTAGTACAAATTTGAAAAACGAGATTTGTTTTTGAAAAGGAGTGAACAATTTAATAAAGCACACATTTGTTTTTAATCTTGTGAACAAAATTTTGAAAAGGAGAAAAAAATTGAAAAATATCCAAATTTTTTGAAAGCGCAAACAAAATTTTAAAAGCACGAATATTTTTTGAATTTTCGGAACAAATTTTGAAACCAAGAACAATTTTGAGAAATGGTGAACAAATTTGGAAGCGCGAACAAGTTTTGAGAAATAGTGAAGAAATTTGGAAGCGCGAACAAATTTTGAAACCGAGAACAATTTTGAAAAATAGTGAACAAATTTGGAAGTGCGAACACATTCTGAAACCGAGAATAATTTTGAGAAATAGTGAACAAATTTGGAAGCGCGAACAATTTTTTCTAATATTGAAAACAAATTTTAAAACTAAGAACATATTTTGAAAAAACCCAAACAAATTTGGAAGCGCGAATAAGTTTTTAAAGGACGTACATTTTTTGAATTTTGAGAACAAATTTTGAAACCGAGAACAATTTTGAAAAATTCATAATAGATTTGAAAGCGCGAACAATTTTTTAAACCGTGAACATTTTTTGAATCTTAAGATTTTTTTAAAAAACTGTTAATTAATTTGAATCTTAAGAACAAATTTTGAAGCCGAACAATTATTGGAAAATACTCAAGATTTTTTTAAAATCCAGAACATTTTTGAAAATCCAAAAATATTTTTTGAAAATCTAGAACATTTTTGAAATAGAAGTAGAAAAAAATATAAAATATGAAAAAGAAAGAAAATGGAGCCCTGTTATCTGGGCCAGCCCGATCCCCGCCCGCTCTGTGCCAAGCCTCGACACCGTTTCACATAGAGCCGTAAATAGGGTTTTCCACTAGAGAGGAACAGAATTTCGTACTTTTATTATTTTTGTGGATCCTGTGGACCATTTCATGTGGGCCCAGCTCACGACTCTTTCTCTCAAACGGCTACACGAATTCGTGCCTTCAATTCCGGGATTACGACGGCAATTAGTGATCAAGCATCGTCTCGCGAATTTCAATCAGGTTGCTAGCCGTTTCGTGATCTCATCTCCAGGCTCAGCACAAGAAGCAAAATTTTCCAACAGGCTCAAAGGACACTTACAGGCAGGAGGCAGCAAAGGTCAGGTCAGTGCCCATCTCTTCTCGTCTTGGACAACTCCTTAGCAATTTGGGACCAGATATCTGCTGGCCGCGCATCGACGGTGCACCTGTGCGTCGATTAGGGGAGGCGAATCCACCCGTCACTGATCTGATCCATATAGTTATGTTCGTAGTATGTGCTATCTGATGATCTGATCAGTGATCACCTTCTTAGTTCAGCTGGTCATGCACGAAAGCCAGTCACATGTACTAGTACTACATGAGTACTGCAGCCTTTGGGAATGAGAGAAGAATGGTAAGATTTCTGCCCTCTCCTTGTCTGGGTAGCCAAATGGTCAACACTTGTCACCAACTAGAATATTCTTTTTTGAAAAGGTGTCACCAACTAGAATGAGTAGCACTCTTAAACTAACAAAAATCCCGCATCACCCAACACATTAACAGTACATTGTTCACACCTGTGGAAATCATAGATTATATCCCATCAGTACACTGTAAAGCACTGGAGAGTTGCTTTAGGCGCAAGCTTTCGTTATGGATGATCATCTCAAATCAGTGGTAATCCTCCCATCTGTTCGGCTTTACAATCATGAATTTAAACTTGCAGATCTATCTTCGTCCGCAGAGCAGATTGCCTGACTACCATCTATTGCATTGTGACACATACCTTCCCCTTTTAACGAAGCACGCGGTACAGCGCCGCGCATTTTCCATTCGCACATACCATAAGTAGCAATCATAAAGCATGCCAAATTGCCATTACCTATTAGCAGGGTCATCCCCCCGGTCTAATCCACATCAGTTCAGAACTAGTTAGTCAGTCTTCAGAGATCCATTCCAGAAGAAGCATGCGAATATGCTCCTTTTTTCCGCAGTTTACTACTCTGCTCGAGCAGCAGAGATCCTGGATGGAGAAAGATTGGTCCAACCGGATGTCGAAACGAGGCGGTTTCGGGTGTATAATAAGAGCAAGATGGATCTTGTGGGGTTGTCTATCATAATACTAGATTACTCTTACTTACAGCTAATGCAGTGCGATTGCCGTTTGCCACTACCTTTTTTAGGTTGAGGTTGTGACATAAATACTTGAACCGATGCAGGTGTCACAACATCGGTGCATCCAGGGCTTCCTACTAAGGTAAGTCTTCCTTCTCTAAAGCCCTTATCTTCAGGCTAAGCTTCATGTTCGTTGCTTACTGCTGCTACTACTACAGTTCTTCCTGGCCTTATTTTGCTTCTTGCAAATGATCACTGAGAATTATTTTGTTGCTTAGCATATATATGATGTTTCGTACATATTGTAGACTACTAGGCCACTAAGGCCAGTTCCGGTGTTAAGGTACTGCTCCTGGAAGTGTTGCAAGTGCTAATCAGATAGATAACCATGTAGATTATCTCAACGTTTTAGCATGGAAACGCAGATTGTCTCACCTGAAACTTGGCTCTCCAATAATTCTCTGCCTACAGTATCAATTAGGCAATGCTTTTTTAATCTAATAATTGCAGCTGTTCTTTAGTGCCTGTTTTCTAGCAAATTGTCCGTAGCGAGAACGACGAATCGCGATACTGTGAAGGAGTTATACTGTTGTTAGGATCTTGATGTCACATTTTGTGGACGACAAGAACTTGGCCCTGACTATAAATAGTCATGATCTTTGAGCTCTCATTACTCCATCCTCATTGATCAAACGGATTCTGCTAAATCTTTAGGTGAAGTCCATTTTACGTGGGCGATAAGATGGAGCATTTCAGGAGAGGAGTTGAGTTTGGGACGGCCCCCTTCCAGAGATGCCACTCCTTGTCCTGTCAAATGGTGATGAAACTTTCCTGCTTGCTTCGTACTCTTCTCCTCATAAGATATATTTTTCTTTGTAGCTCTACACAAGATATATAATATCCATAGGTGTGTGAACTAGCCCTATTGTAATATAACTCATTGATTGTAAGCGCTGTTTGTATCTTTGGCACAACCGGCATCTTACGACAGGATTCAGAGCAAGGATCATCTTTCAATCACTTTTTTGTAGTCAGCATGTTTGAGCAACACTATTACTGCATCTTACATTTTGTACCCTACATGTTTGAGCAACACTATTATTGCATCTCTATTTGTATGTTTTGATCTGTTACCTAGTGACTGACCATCTCAGTGATCATTTGCTGAATGTGCAAGCAGGCAGAGAACACGCAGATCGATGCGCAGAAGGCGGGCATCCGTCGCAAGGAAAAGTCGTCGATGCGACGCCCGAAAGGCGAAGAGATGCCCGTGATCCCTGATCAGGCGATGGAGTTCCTCTCTCGGACATGGAACCCCTCCTCCTCGGATCTCTTCCAAATACTCACACCCAGTGTATGTTTACATGGACCACACCTCCCATTCCATTAAACAACAGATCGAGGCGGCTAACGTTGATAATCTAGCATGGGGTCATTTCATTATACTACTTTGTAACTCACTGGAACACGGTGCATCCGTATTACTCGGTGTGCGTGCTCTCCTTTGATAAGGTCCGTAAAATTTCTAAAAGATGGGTCCGAAACTCAAACAGTTGCAATATATTATCATCTACTGCTTTCTATTGCATTTCTCAAGAGTAGATTAAGAATGTTCTTACCACCTTCTAACTGCTGGTTTTGTACCAAACAGTGCCTAGGAGCATCAGCACAGGACCATCATGGAGAAGGCAAGACAAAGGAAGACGAAGAGGGAGACAAAGAACTCGATGCGGTTCGAATCATCGACGGCGGGCAAAACCAACTGTTTAATCAGATTCAGACGTGGGTAAGTTAGGGAGTTTTCGCTAACCTTTAATGGCAGTTGAAAGGGCATCTTATGATCTTTCCTGTGATGATCAATTTAACTTTTCTTGGTTTATCTGACAGAGAGTTCTGGCCAGTGGGAAGCCTAGCTCCAAGCAGCGCAAGACTAAGCTGAACCAGCCTATGTGGGTAAGAACAGCAGCACAATGACAATACTAACATGGCAACATAGTAGTATAATAAACAGCCAAATAGTGTAGGTTGTACACTGTATCAATAGCCAAACAGTATGGGATCGGTACTATATAACGTGCCCCCTCCGATCTTTCTTTCTTGTCGTTTTAGAGATCGGTACAGTTAAACTGTCCTTAATAAGAACTGTCGTTTCTTAATCATACAAGAAAAAAGGACACTTGAATAAGAACTGGTCAAGTGCAGTGCAGTGATACTGTGATAGTATAGTACGTAGTACGTTGGGAAGTAGTGGCACAGTTGCTGGGTATATTGTCGGATTTGACAACAGTGGTCGTTTTGGCAGCTGAATGTTGGGCAGATGAGGGCGCTCCTGCGCGGCTACTTCCTGGACAACGTCTCCATCACCGGGAGCCGGAGGCGGCGGCGGCGGGACGAGCTCCGGCTGCACTCGGCACAGGCCCATGCTGCCGTCTCGGTGGCCCAGCTCGCCGCGGCCATCGCCGGCGTCGTGTCGGCGTGTGACCTGCGAGGGGACAAGAAGCTGGGCGCGGTGCTTGCGTCCGCCGCCGCGCTGGTGGCCACCGTCTGCGCGGAGGCCGCTGAGTCCGCCGGCGCCAACCGGCCCCGCGTGACCTCCGCCGTCAAGACTGGCCTCGAGAGCCGCTCCCCCGCCGAGCTCCTCACGCTGACCGCCACGGCAGCGACGTGCCTCAGGGGCGCCGCCGCGCTGAAGCTCAGGGCCGCGGACGTCAGAGGGATCAGCACAGGCGCCAATGGCAACGCCAACGCCATGGCCGTGAGCATCAGCGCCAGCATTCAGAAAGGCATCGCCCTCAGGGTCTGCCTACCCTGCGGTAAGAGCATGCAGTATTGACACGTGTGGTCCGCCATTGCTGCAAATGTGATCGATCGGCTGCGAATTGCGGACTTAACAAGTTATAAGACCCGCCATTGATTTGCAGGGAAGGTGCGAGTGAGGACAGTGTCCGTCTTCCCCCGGCGCGGCGGCGGCGCGGTGGCGCTGAGGCTGGGGACGAAGCGGCTGCGCGGCGCCTTCGCCACCTATGACGACCGTAAGATATTAATTCTCCTTGGTGATTAACTAACCACGCACGCATCATCTGATCATCAGCGCGCATGCGCACCACACAAGCACGCTTGAGCCCGTCCCTTTAAACTGTCTCTACTTTGAAAAAGCAGCGTCTGTTGTTCGTCGTCTTGTTGTTGCCTCGCCATGCACGCATAAGTCGTGACCGCGCCACGCGCGCTCGCCGTCGTCTTCCCCTCGCTCCACCTGCGCGCACGCGCCGCTTGTCGTCTCGCACCGTACGGCCCCCTACACGCGCAACCTGGAATGTTCCCCTCCTAGATAGCTAGGTCTTGTCTCGTCGTCGCCATGCATGGTTTTCGCGTGGTCCGGCCGTGGCGGCATGTCGCTCTCCGGGCTCCGGCCACTTGCACACACACTGAGACATCGGCAAGTCGACGACGATTCGTCTCCTCTACATGTCCGGCTGCCTTACTGACGCGATCTCTTTCTGTGGCGCGTTTTGTCGTGGTCCAGACGAGCTACTCGGGGTGTCGACGGGCGGCGGCGGCGAGGCCGTGGTCGACGGCCGGAGGTGCTTCGCGGTGGCGCTGAGCACGTCGGCGGGGACGGTGCAGCTGCTGCTGGAGGACCAGACGCACTGCAAGGTCTGGAAGGCCGCCATCGAAGGCATGCTGTCCGATGCAAACCTTAAGCATGCGAAGTGATCCTTTTTCTTTTCTTAGAACAGGATGCAAAGTAATTTGTGGATTCTGCCTGATGTACAATTTTTTTATGTGAGTACTGAAGTTACTAAGCTATATATATAAACATTATGAATATCATCAATAAAATGACTAGATTTGTGGACAAGATTAGTTGAGATTTGTGGTTTATTTGATATCCTAATTAAGGTCGTGCTTCTAAAAATACAGGCAGTCGTGGAAAAAAATACGGTTCTTCTCAGGATACAATTTTTGCCCGTGAGGGTTTGAAGCTGCTAAGAGCATCTCTAGTAGAGCCCTCAAACCCTCAAATCCTTAAAAATAACCGTTTTTTTTACAGTTTTCATCGAAAAAACGGCGTAGCCTAGAACCCTTAAACCCGTAAAAAAAATTAGAGGTCCAACCCTCAAACCCCTTTCCAGCCTGTAGAAGTGAGGGTTGGGAGGGAAAACTGCCCCCAATCCGCACTCCACTTCCCACCTCGCGGGAGGCAGTTGGTTCCCCCCGCGCGCGAGGAAGTTGCCTCGGCCGCCGCCGCCCCGCGCTCCCTCCGCGCCCGCCCCGCCCAACGCGCCAGCCGCCCCGCCCGCCCAGGCCGCCGTCGCGCCCCGCCCCCGCGCCCGCCCCGCCCACCGCGCCGCCGCCGCGCCAGCCGCCCCGCCCGCCCCGCTCGCCGTCGCCATGGCCTCCATCTCCGCCGCCGCCAAGGCCACCTCCGTCGCCTTCGCCCACAAGGTCCCCTCCCCTTCCCTCTCCCTGCCGCAGAAGGAGCTCACCGCGGCGGCGCCGCAGCAGCAGCAGCAGCGCGCGAGCGCCAGCAGCCGGCGTGCGCGGTCCTGACTGTATTCCGATTTTTGCATTAGGTGTAATATCCGATTAGCACTATTCGAACAACAGTTATCAATCTCACGCTTTGCATATTTTTGCATACTGTATGCTTCTCACGTTCTGTTTATTTTTAGTGTGATAAACTATTGGTTTTTGAACATGCTACCTCTTTTCATATTGTGGAGAAACTTTTCCCTATTTCTTTCCTGCATACAAGGTGTTCCCTATGGAAAAATGGTGCTTTGATCTGTTTAATCTTATTTCAGGTGCCTCCAACCATCAGGTTTATTATGTTTTTCTAGTGAAAATTATGCAATGCCAAATGACAGTTTTAAGGGTTGGGGTTGGGGCAAAGACTAGACCCCTTAAACCCAACCCTTATAACGGAATATTCCGTTATAAGGGTTGGGTTTGAGGGTTCTAGTCTTTGCCCCTATTTTTCAATCCTTAAAAGTGTTAAAAATAGGCAATTTTCAACCCTTAAAACTGATCTTAGATTTAAGGGTTTGAGGGTTCTACTAGAGATGCTCTAAGAGCACCTCGCAGCGGCCCTAAACTTAATCCCTCAAATCTTCTTCTTATCCCAAAACATCAAAAATATTAAGGGATCAAACTTTTGCTCAGCTAGCAAATCCCCTATAGTTTAACCCCCTATAAATTTTGGTTGGCCAATTCTTTCAAACCTTTGGTCAAACAATTGAAACACAATCATCACATTTTCAAGCAAACTTAAACAATTCAAATACACCATATCGTAATTGAACTAGGGGATATAAAGTCCATCCTATCCATCAAGTACAACCATAGTTTATGCCAAAAGGCACCGAATGAACAACTTCATTTCAAAAGAGCCACCAACACATGGTGGACTCAAAGTCGTGTAATGGGCCTCATGCAATCCCGTCGTCCACGTCGACACCATCATAGCCACGGCCTCCATCGCCAACACCACCATTCTTGTTCGTTTGCTTTGCATTTTTCCACCATCCGATCAAACATAAGGAGTCGTAGGGTTCTCTGCCAAGTCATCGTCATCAAGAACAATTTTAGTGTTCAGCCTTTGTCTCTTCAGTGATCTCTCATGGTTTCTTCTTGTCCACTTCTCATGTCCATCAAGCTCTTTGTAGCAATGATGCAAACAAAAGGCTTATCCACCGTGGCTCTTGTTTCTCTCTACCACATTGTGTCTTGGATCACACCCTAACAATGGATTAGAGACCCAATTGTCGAGTCGTGTCACATGCCAAACATCATTCTATGAAATTTGGCATGTGGTTTTACCTTCCTTATTTTTATTTTTGAGTTCCTCGCTTTTCTTTGTATCTTTGGTGAATGACCTTGGTCATTTGGCAAGCTCTCTCCCCTGGGACGGAAAACTTGCGCAAAAACAACTTTGATACAAAATATTGAAAAACCTAGAATTATATATCTGGCCATTTCAAAGGAAACTTCATTTGTTTTGATCCTGGGATTCTCCAAATATTATCAAAGCCTCTAAAATACTCCATCAGTCCCAAAATAACTGTCTCAAGCTTAGTACAACTTTGTACTAGAGCTAGTACAAAGTTGAGACACTTATTTTAAAACGGAGGGAGTATATATATAAGTCCACTACTAAAAAAGTCCATGACATTGTGAAATGTCTCTCTAAATTCAATATACCATGTATAGCCATTATTTGGCTCATAAATCCCAAGATACGGTCACTTATCTCCAACAATCATGAAACTTGGTGGACATGATCTTTGTGCTCACATTGTTATCCAGTAAATTTCTTGGCTCGATTTGAGTTAGGAAAATAATATTTCCTATTTAAGAAATGCTCATTTGATACCCATTGCAAAGGTGATCCAAATGAGACCCTCTCCCTCTCCATCTATGGCAGTAACAAGGCCCGCCCCCTTCTAATCAATATCGACCACTGCAAGGCACCCCGAGACCCCTTTGTTTGCTAGGATGTGACTGGTTGTGCGTCGATCCACCTGTTCACAAGGAACATAGAGAGCCTTATAGTTTCATTTCGAGAGAGCTTACCAGAGTCCAGTGCCTCAAGTTGAAGTCGTTATCAAAACTGTCATCTACGGAGTCTGGGCCCTATCCTACATTATGTGCATCACTCCATTGAGCACGCACTATTCGAAAAAGGGTCTTTCGGCCGAAGCCGAAAAGACTATTAGCCCCGGTTCAAACAAAAACCGGGACCAATGCCAGGCATTGGTCCCGATTCGGTTTGCCAAGGCATTGGTCCCGGTTCACTTCATCTCATTAGTCCCGGTTCGGAGGAAAACCCGGGACTAAAGATCCAGCGAATGCCACGTGGCGTGCCGCGGAGCATTAGTCCGATTTGTGGCAAGAACCAGGACTAAAGGGTAGGCTATTAGTCCCGGTTTTAGACAAAAACCGGGACTAAAGTGTTGCCTATTGATACGTCTTCATCGTATCTACTTTTCCAAACTCTTTTGCCCTTGTTTTGGACTCTAATTTGCATGATTTGAATGGAACTAACCTGGACTGACGCTGCTTTCGGCAGAATTGCCTTAGTGTTATTTTTGTGCAGAAATCAAAGTTCTCCAAACGTCCTGAAAATTTACGGGGACGGTTTTGGAAAATATAAAAAATATCTGCCCCAAGCTCCACCTCAGGGGGTGGGCCAGTGGGCCACAAGCCCCTGCTCCGCCACCACCCCCTGGTGGCGTGGTGCAGGCTTGTGTGGCCCACAGGCACCTGCCGCCCCCAACTCCAGCTCTATAAGTTTCCTTTCGTCCCAGAAAAAATAAAAAGAGAAGTTTTCGCTGCGTTTACGATACGGAGGCGCCGCCACAACCTGTTCTTCATCTGGAGGGCAGATCTGGAGTCCGGCTTGGGCTCCGGAGAGGGGAAATCATCGCCATCGTCATCATCAACCTTCTTCCCTCTCCAATTCCATGAAGCTCTTCGTCGTTCGTGAGTAATCTATTCATAGGCTCGCTGGGCGGTGATGAGTAGGATGAGATCTATCATGTAATCGAGTTAGTTTTGATGGGGATTGATCCCTAGTATCCACTATGTTCTGAGATTGATGTTACTACTACTTTGCCATGCTTAATGCTTGTCACTAGGGCCCGAGTGCCATGATTTCAGATCTGAAATTATTATGTTGTCACCAATATATGTGTGTTTTAGATCCGATCTTGCAAGTTGTAGTTACCTACTATGTGTTATGATCCGGCAACCTCGGGTAACAATAACCGGAACCACACCCGGTGATGACCATAGTTTGAGGAGTTCATGTGTTCACCAAGTGCTAATGCGTTGGTCCGGTTCTTTATTAAAAGGAGAACCTTAATATCCCGTAGTTTCCTTTTGGACCCCGGTGCCACGGGAGGGATGGGCAATAGATGTCATGCAAGTTCTTTTCCCTAAGCACGTATGACGACACACGGAATGCATGCCTACATCACATTGACGAACGGGAGCTAGCTATATATCTCTCCGTGTTATAGCTGTTGCATGATGAATATCATCCAAACAAATCACCGACCCATTGCCTACGAGTTTGTCCTACTACTGTTACTTGTCTTGCTCTGCTGCTGCTACTACTGTTGTTACTTGTCTTGCTCTGTTGCTGCTACTACTGTTGCTATTGCTGTTACTTGTTTTGCTCTGCTGCTACTGTTGCTACTTGCTACTGTTGTCACTACTGTTGTTCCTTGCCGCTGCTATTGCTTGTTACACTGCCATTACTCGTTACTTTGTTGTTACTACTGTGCTTGTAGATACTAATCTTTCAGGTGTGGTTGAATCTGACAAATTCAGCTGCTAATACTTGAGAGTATTCTCTCACCTCCCGTCGTGCAAACCAACCAATTGGGTCGAATACTCTACCCTCGAAAACTGATGTGAACCCACGCGTTGGTGGGCCATCAACAACACTCTTCTAGTTACGTTACTCGGGAGTGCTTTCAGCATTCTTCTGGCGCCGTTGCAGGAGAAGGTTTGTTGTCATAAGCATTCATCTAGCTAACGCCAGAGATTGCAGATCAACATTTTTCTGGCGTCGTTGCCGGGGAGGTATTGCTATATTCTCTGAGTCACTTGGGATTTATATCTGCTGATCACTATGAAGAATCTGAAGGATCCGAAAACCAAAGTCTTGCCCTCAACTACGAGGGGAGGTAAGGAATTGCCATCTAGCTCTGCACTTGATTCACCTTCAGTTATGAGTAAGTTTGTGATGTCACCTCCTGCTATAAATCTTGGTATGTCGCCTGTGCTTGATGATGCTTGTGATACTACTGCTAGAGATGCTATGCTTGATACTATGCCTGATGATGCTATGATTGATACTATGCCTGATGATACTATGCCTGATACTGCTAGAGATGCTATGCCTGATGATACTAGAGATGATACTGCTAGAGATGCTATGCTTGATACTGCTTTGCCTGATGATGCTAGAGATGCTATTTTGCCTGATGATACTATGCTTGATACTGCTTTGCCTGATGATGCTAGAGATGTTATTTTGCCTGATGATCCTATGCTTGATACTGCTAGAGATGCTCCTTTTCCTGATATTCCACTAGGAGTGTTCCTTGATGCTCATATTGCTAGAGTTACTGCCAATGCTTCTGATGCTTCTGAAACTACCGACACTATTGAGATAGAACCTGCTTTTGCTCCTGCTAGATCTAGCTCTCCTAGATATGAATTGCCTGATATACCTGAGGGTTACGTTATGGAGGTAGAGATAGCTGAGGATTTTCTTACGTGTAAGGATGCCTATGACGCTGAGAAATTACTTCTCAAGTGGAAGGAAAAATCTCGGGAAGCTAGGATGAAAAATGACCCAAAGTTTGCCACTTCGCCTATCTTTGTCACCGATAAGGATTATGAATTCTCTGTCGACCCTAAGATAATCTCTCTAGTCGAATCTGATCCTTTTCACGGTTATGAGTCTGAGACGGTCATAGCCCATCTTGCCAAACTATCCGAAATAGCCAACCTTTTCACTAATGAGGAGAAGACCCGCCACTACTATATCCTTAAGTTGTTTCCTTTCTCTCTAAAGGATGACACTAAAGTCTGGTTCACCTCTCTTGCTCCTGGATGTGTGTGTAGTCCCCAGGAGATGGTCTATTACTTTTGTGAGAAATATTTCCCTGCCCATAAGAAGCAAGCTGCCTTGCAGGACATATACAACTTTGCTCAACTCAAAGAAGAGAGTCTTCCACAAGCTTGGGGGAGGCTCGTCCAGCTACAGAATGCTTTGCCTGATCACCCTCTTAAGAAGAACGAGATACTTGATATCCTCTATAATGGATTTACCGATGCCTCTAGAGACCACCTAGATAGTTGTGTCGGTTGTGTTTTTAGGGAACGAACTGTAGAACAAGCTGAGACCCTACTGAATAACCTCTTGATGAACGATAATGCTTGGACTATTCCCGAACCACCTCCTAAGCCAACTCCAAAGAAAAGAGGTATTCTATTCCTCAGTCCCGAAGATATGCAAGAAGCCAAGAAATCTATGCAAGAGAAAGGCATTAGATTTGAAGATGTCAAAAATCTACCACCTATCGAAGAGATCCATGGTCTCGATAACCCGATACAGGTAGTGGAAGTAAATTCTCTACGTAGGTTTGAGGAGAGTGATATTCCTTTTGATAAACCTGCTAGCCTATGCTTTCATGAATTTGACAACTTTGTTGCCAAACAACAGAGTTTCAATGATTATGTTAGCAGACATTTGGAACAAAGTACTCGTATGCTTAGCCATCTAAGTGCTTGTGTAGACAGAAATGTCAATGCTCTGAAGCTTCTGAGTAAACATGCCTCTATGATTACTACTCACGTAGAACAAGTACTTAAAGCTCAGAATGACTTGCTCAATGAACTAAATGACAACTCTGTCAGAGTCATTACTAGAGGAGGCAAAATGACTCAGGAACCTTTGTATCCTGAAGGTCATCCTAAGAGAATTGATCAAGATTCTCAAGGAATCAATGCTGATACACCTAGTCATCCTAAGGAGAAGAAGAAGGATGATAGAAACCTGCACGCCAGTTCACCAAATACTGTCACACCAGAAGAACCTAATGATATTTCTGTGTCTGATGCAGAAACACAATTAGGTGATGAACATGAACCTGGTGACAATATGGATAGTGATGTTCATAATAATGCTCAACCTACCATGATCAGGATGTGGAGATTGAACCTACGGTTAATCATGATAATCCACAACCTAAGAGATACGACAAGAATGACTTGACTGCTAGGAAGCATGGTAAAGAAAGGGAGCCATGGGTTTAGAGACCTATGCCCTTTCCTCCTAAGACATCCAAGAAAAAAGATGATGAGGATTTTGAGCGCTTCGTTGAGATGATAAGACCCGTCTTTCTGCAGATGCGGTTAACTGATATGCTCAAGATGTCTCCGTATGCCAAGTACATTAAAGATATCGTAACTAATAAACGGAAGATACCAGATCTTGAGATCTCCACCATGCTTGCCAACTACACTTTTAAAGGTGGAACTCCTAAGAAACTTGGTGATCCCAGAGTGCCCACTATACATCGCTCTATTAAAGGAAACTACGTAAGAACTGCCTTATGTGACCTTGGAGCCGGTGTTAGTGTTATGTCGCTTTCTCTTTATCGTAGACTTGAGTTGGATAAGTTGACACCCACTGAAATTTCTCTGCAAATGGTTGACAAATCAACTACTTTCCCTATCGGTGTTTGCGAGGATGTGCCTGTTGTGGTTGCTAATACCACTATCTTAACAGACTTTGTTATCTTGGATATTCCGGAGGACGATGCCATGGCTATCATCCTCGGAAGACCCTTTTTTAACACTGCAGGGGCTGTTATAGATTGCAACAAAGGCAATGTCACTTTCCATGTCAACGGTAATGAGCACACCGTGCACTTTCCGAAGAAACGATATCCAGTACATTGCATCAATGCTATCGAAAAGACTTCATCGATTCTCATTGGGAGCTTTGAATGCACTATTCCTCGTGTCAAGATGAAGTTTGATTTGCTTGTTGGGGAGATACATATCCCCATTGAGGTGACTTAGTGGCTATTCTAAAATTCCCCATTCTCTCTTGCGATTCGAGAAGGTTTTGTCATAAGGACTTGATCAATCACATTGACGGATTTCTTCCGATGACCATGAAACGGATGAATCAGAGAGTCGCATACCTCTGTTTTGAGTCTTCATTTTCTTTTGCTTAGAAGAAAAATGATAGAATTAGTTTAGTTTTCCCTGTTTTCTATTTTAGCATCCCGGAGAAAAATACCTCGAAAATAAAAGTTCTCCGATGGTCCTGAAAATTTAGTATGATTTTTTCTGGAATTTTTTAAAATTTCTAGGCCTGAGAGCTGGCCAGGGGGCCTGACCAGTAGGCCACAAGCCCTTGCTCCGCCACCACCCCCCTGGTGGCGTGGTGCAAGCTTGTGGGGTCCACAGGCACCCCCTCCACTCATTCCAGCTCCCAGCCTCTTCTTCCACCTCCAGAAAAAATTGTTTCGCAGCTCAAACCCGTGTTCTTGCTCATTTGGCTGTGATTTTCGATCTCCTTGCTCAAAGCACCATTCTCCAAACCGTTTTGGGGAAATTACTCCTTGGTAAGTGACTCCTCCATTGGTCCAATTAGTTTTTGCTCTAGTGCTTTATCCTTCGCGAATTCTTGCTACCTTGGTGACCCTGTTCCTGAGCTAGAAATGTTGATTTTAGCTGGTCCCAAGTAGTTTTAGCGCGTGATACGGTCTCTAGGCACTAGTGGGAGTAGTTGCTACAAGTTGGGTTAGTCCTTATTCACTTTTCTTGCGAAGTCTCTAAAAATTTCAGAATTTTTCAGAGCTAGAAAAAGGAAAACATGAGGAGGTTCTTGAGAGGCTCTTCAAGACGTAACACCAAGGAGGATGAGAAGAATCACTCAAAGTACGTAGTCCCTCGAGTCACAGAAGTTCGAGCGTGCGAGTGGCCAAGTGATGATTTTTTGCGCGCCACCGGACTTTATGAAGACTTTTATTACTTGGTGGAGAGCGCAGGCCTTACTGCGTTCGTTGAGGATAAGTGCCCACAATATCTCCTCCACACCAATATTTTCATTCAAAGCTTCAACTTTTATCCAAGGAAGAATCCTCCCATGGTTGAGTTCATGATATACGATGTCCCCCAGTGCATGACGCTGCAGGACTTTTGCAACGTATGCAAATTACCATATGTTGGGGATATCCGTGACCCTCGTCCACGGGACTTGGAGGATTTCATTGGTTCTATTGTTGTTGGAGAGGAGAGAGGAGTATCTCATGCTAGAATTGCTAGCATACATTTTTCTGTGCTTCGGTACTTCTCAGAATTTGTGGGAAAATGTTTGATTGGCCGTGGGGAGGCTGGATCACTTAGTTCTCCAGACCTTGCGGTTTTGCGCGAAGGCCTTTATAACAATATGACTTATAGCTTGGGCGCTATAGTAGCTCAACGGTTGAACCTGAACCGTTCTAAAGGTGTTGTCTATGGATGTATCTATGCTACCCGTCTTGCTAGACACTTTGAGATACCCATTAGACTGGGAGAGGAAGGAGAGATGCTTCTCCCTGAGAGATATCTGGATTATGACAGCATGGTTCGCCATGATTTTTGGGATAGAGATGCTAGTAGACGGATGATTTATAACCTGGTGTTCAGTCAGGGTACTCGAGAGACTATTACTTTGCCTGCTCCTTCTTTGTTTGATCTTCATGCAGGAAGGTACATTATTATGCCCGCGGACATCTACGCATATTGGGGCTTGGCCCAACCACAGGCGCCCGTGCCCGAGCCGCGAGTAGACTACCAGACGCCAGTTTATCAGTGGGAGCCGGAGGAGCTCACACAGTACTGGCATCCACAGTCTACTCCAGAGTATCCCGGAGTTGGTTATTTCCCACCATGGGAGTAGACCAAGCTAGGCCAAAAGCCTAACCTTGGGGGAGTACGTGTTCTCACCGACTTTACATTCATGCTTATGCTTTCACTTTGTTAGTCGGTGTTTACGCTTTGCCACTTTATTATCAATGCTAGTTTATTTTCGTTTTCTTGTTTTCTTGTTTTGTGTCCTTTTGAGAAAAACCCAAAAGATTTTTCTTTCTTCTTTTGCTTGTTGGGAGCTTTCCCGTGTAAATAGTTTTCTTTTTCTTTGTGTCAAGGTAGAAGATATTGGTTACAATGTTTAGTGGTTCTTACATGCTTACCTGTTTAGCTTTCAAAGAGCCATATTACTTTGTCTTCTCCTTTGTGTTTGCCTGCAGATTCATCTTAGTCCAATGCGCTTATTATTGTTCACATCGTTCGATCGTGCAAATGAAAGGCAACAATGATGATCTATGATGAAGTGAGTGAGACTGAAAAGCTGGTATGAACTCTATCTATTTTGTTTTTGTAAATATGACTAGCTTGTCGACCCAAATTTAGCTTTGTTGTGAGAGAACCATGTTTGCAATGACAACTTAGAGATCATAGTTTTTGATGCCGTTCTTATTTAGCTGAGAGCTTATAATGGTTTGTCTTGGATGCCAACATAGATTTTGAGATGACTATGATGTAGTATGATAGGATGGTATTCTCCTTTGAAAGTTTCAAGTGGCTTGACTTGGCGCATGTTCATGCATGTAGTTGAAACAAAATCAACATATCCTCTATGATGTTCGTATTCATGGTGATTTATATCATGTTCATGCTTGCATTTAATGTTAGTCAAACTCATTGCATCTTGATTACTGTTATCGCTCTCTAGTTGGTCGCTTCCCAGTATTTTGCTAGCCTTCACTTGTACTAAGCGGGAATACTGCTTGTGCATCCACTTCCATAAACCCAAAAGTTTTTCCATGAGAGTCCACCATACCTACCTATTTGCGGTATATACTTGTCGTTCCAAGTAAATTTGCATGTGCGATTCTCTAAACCTTCAAGAAATAAATCTGTTTTGCATGCCCGAACCGCTCATGTGGTGACAGAGGGCTATTGGTATCTTCCATGCTAGGAGTGTTATCATCGACATGTGTTTATTCACAGTCATTCACGAGAAAGGGGCCGGTATTTGGGATGCCCAGTTCCACGCTTAAATCGAAAACATAACTGTAAAACAAGACTCCCCCCGGATTGATGTTAGTATGGACGGTACCCGAGGATTCGGCTAGCCGTGGAGTGTGATTGATTGGTGGTGGGGGAGTTAAAACTTTACTTTTCTATTTGGGAACCGCCTATAGCATGAGTAGCATGGAAGATATTGAGAACTCTTGGTCATTGCGCTGACAATGAAAGCATGCCACCCAAAATTATTATCTCTGTTTTCAAAGCTTGAGATCTCGCACCTCTGCAAATCAATGCTTCCCTCTGCGAAGGGCATGTCTATTTATTTTCCTGTTGAGTCATCCTCCTCTTATATAAGCACCAATTAGAGAGCACCTCTGTCATTTTTATGCTTTGCTTTTGATTGATATTGAGTATGACTATGACTGGATCTTCGTTGCTATGAATTACAATGTTTAGTCAGCCCTTGATCTTTGAAAGTGCTCTGCATTTATGTTTTGCGGTATCAGAAAGAGCTAGCGAGATACCACCTATTCATATTGCTTCATGCTTGTTTTGATTGAAGTGTTGGTATTTGAAACTCATTATTATTTGCTCGTTAGCTGATTATGCCATTGATATTAGTTTACTGTGAGACCTTTGTGTCATTTGCTTTTGTGGTTAACTTGTGATCTTGCTGAAATTCTGGTTATGAGTTAGACATAGTTGCAACAACAAGATCAAACAGAGTTTGTCAAAGTTTTTCTTTCTCTCTCAGTTTGTCAACTGAGTTGCTTGAGGACAAGCAAGGTTTTAAGCTTGGGGGAGTTGATACGTCTCCATCGTATCTACTTTTCCAAACACTTTTGCCCTTGTTTTGGACTCTAATTTGCATGATTGGAATGGAACTAACCTGGACTGACGCTGTTTTCAGCAGAATTGCCTTGGTGTTATTTTTGTGCAGAAATCAAAGTTCTCCAAACATCCTGAAAATTTACGGGGAGCAGTTTTGGAAAATATCAAAAATATCTGTGCCAAGCTCCACCTCAGGGGGTGGGCCAGTGGGCCACAAGCCCCTGCTCCGCCACCACCCCCTGGTGGCGTGGTGCACGCTTGTGGGGCCCACAGGCACCTGCCGCCCCCAACTCCAGCTCTATAAGTTGCCTTTCATCCCAGAAAAAATAAAAAGAGAAGTTTTCGCTGCGTTTAGGATACGGAGGCGCCGCCACCACCTGTTCTTCATCTGGAGGCCAGATCTAGAGTCCGTCTTGGGCTCCGGAGAGGGGAAATCGTCGCCATCGTCATCATCAACCTTCTTCCCTCTCCAATTCCATGAAGCTCTTCGTCGTTCATGAGTAATCTATTCGTAGGCTCGCTGGGCGGTGATGAGTAGGATGAGATCTATCATGTAATCGAGTGAGGTTTGATGGGGATTGATCCCTTGTATCCACTATGTTCTGAGATTGATGGTGCTACTACTTTGCCATGCTTACTGCTTGTCACTAGGGCCCGAGTGCCATGATTTCAGATCTGAAATTATTATGTTGTCACCAATATATGTGTGTTTTAGATCCGATCTTGCAAGTTGTAGTTACCTACAATGTGTTATGATCCGGCAACCCCAAAGTGACAATAACCGGAACCACTCCCGGTGATGACCATAGTTTGAGGAGTTCATGTGTTCACCAAGTGCTAATGCGTTTCTCTGGTTCTTTATGAAAAGGAGAACCTTAATATCCCGTAGTTTCCTTTTGTACCCCGCTGCCACGGGAGGGATGGACAATATATGTCATGCAAGTTCTTTTCCCTAAGCACGTATGACGACACACGGAATGCTTGCCTACATCACATTGACGAACGGGAGCTAGCTACATATCTCTCCGTGTTATAGTTGTTGCATGATGAATATCATCCAAACAAATCACCGACCCATTGCCTACGAGTTTGTCCTATTGTTGTTACTTGTCTTGCCCTGCTGCTGCTACTACTGTTCCTACTGCTGTTACTTGTCTTGCTCTGCTGCTGCTACTACTGTTGCTACTACTGTTACTTGTTTTGCTCTGCTGCTACTGTCGCTTGCTACTGTTGCTACTTGCTACTGCTGTCACTACTGTTGTTCCTTGCCGATGCTATTGCTTGTTACACTGCCATTACTCGTTACTTTGTTGTTACTACTGTGCTTGCAGATACTAATCTTTCAGGTGTGGTTGAATCTGACAAATTCAGCTGCTAATACTTGAGAGTATTCTCTCACCTCCCGTCGTGCAAACCAACAAATTGGGTCGAATACTCTACCCTCGAAAACTGATGTGAACCCACGCGTTGGTGGGCCATCAACAACACTCTTCTAGTTCCGTTACTCGGGAGTGCTTTCAGCATTCTTCTGGCGCCGTTGCAGGAGAAGGTTTGTTGTCATAAGCATTCGTCTAGCTAACGCCAGAGATTGCAGATCACCTATATATACCCTCGCCCCTGCCACCCTCTCCTCTGTTTTTTGGCTATTGAGGTGTGCATGCCATGCTCTTGCCACCCTTCTAGTTCATGCATATGAGGTGTTCGATGAAATGTCCGAGCCACACTACTTCAGATTTCTCCTTTCCAAGCTCGACCTCCAAACTCCATTTTCCTCAATATTTGTCTAGGTTTGGCCGTGCACCAACTACACAAGTGTCCCGTGTCCGTCCTCACCTTTGTCGGTCGCCCGCGCCGATATCGTCGCGAGCACCACCATGGTGAGCCTCTTGTTCTTGTCTTCTTTTTAAAAGAAAAAAAAATCTTACTTGTATGATTTAGATACATACTTGTATAAATTACTTATTTTCATTATTTTTTGTTATTGTATAGTGCGATGGTTTTGGTATCCGCCTCCGTCGGCCCTCTCATGTCTATGATTTGGATGTGGTATATATTATCTTTTATAACTATTTGTTCTATTTGGTGTTTATGACAATTATGACGACCAACGTGACATATATTTTTTAATCTAGGAGGTATGTGAACCGGAAATTCCAACCCACATAGAAATTCTTGTCGAGAAGTTAAATTTGGTTGAAAAAGAAAACAAATACTTGAAGGAAAAATTGCAAATAATTGAGGAGAAGAATATGGAACTGGAGTTGCATGTCGCCGATGTCATCGATGATCGCAATATGAAGATCGATGCGATGCGGTTGAAGATGGATGCAATGCACTTGAAGATGGATGAAATGCGCTTGAAGATTAGGAATATTAGAAAATATGCCATTGATAAAGAGGCTTGGTATCATTATGTTGTTGGGTCAATTGTTACCTTAGTTGCGATTTTGATCGCATTTGTTGTTGCATTTAAATTTTTTACATAGTTGTATGTTGTTTTATAAGAGAACTTTATGTATTTATTTTTTGCAATAATAACATTTGATCACTACTGTGCTTTGATTTCAATGTGATGATGAACTTGTATTAATTTGGTCATATGTTCTGCAATGGTTTTTTGATATACTTAATTTCATAATAGAGATGAACCTCCAATGGATGCACAGTGACTGACGCACTTTGGAGTACATTACGAACCGGGACTAATGCCCGAGTCACACTTAAGTTCATACAAAATGGTATCCTCGACCGAGGTTAGCAACCTTATCCTTTTCATCTGTAATTGATACAAAAATATTGCATGTGTCAATGTACGGTGGTCATTTCACTATTCATGTATGATGCCAGATCGATGCACGGAAGCGATGGATGTACGGCAAACGACGCAGTACCGGATTTATTGCAGGCCTGCATAAATTTATCGATGTGGCTAAGGCAAATAAAGTGGATAATTTTATGCCTTGTCCATGTGTTGGCTGTCGAAACGTGAAGGAGTACTCTAGCTCGAAAAACATTCATCTCCACTTGCTTTAGAGAGGTTTCATGCCCACATATTATTGTTGGACCATGCACGGAGAAAGAGGAGTTAGGATGGAAGACAATGAAGAAGAAGATGATGATGACAACTATCCTATGTTCACTGAAGAATACGGTGATACTACAATGGAACACAATGAAGAAGAAGGAGGTGAAGAACAACCGGCATCAGATGAGCCCGATGATGGTCTTGGTCGGGTCATTTTTGATGCAAAGAGAGAATGCGATACAGAAAAGGAGAAGCTGAAATTGGAGGCCATGCTAAATGATCATAAAAAGTTGTTGTACCCAAATTGCGAAGATGGCAGCACAAAGCTCGGTACCACACTGGAACTTTTGAAATGGAAGGCAGAAACTGGTTTATGTGACAATGGATTTGAGAAGTTACTGAAAATATTGAAGCTGAAGCTTCCAAAGGATAACGAATTGCCTGAGACTACATACGAAGAAAAGAAGGCTATCTACCCTCTTGGATTAGATGTGAAGAAGATACATGCATGCATTAATGACTGCATCATGTATCACGGTGAGAAGTACGAGAATATGAATAAATGCCCGGTATGCACTGCATGTCGGTACAAGATCAGGCAGGATGACCCTGGTGATGTTGAGGGTGATGACGAGCCCCCCAGAAAGAAGGTTCCTGCTAAGGTTATGTGGTATGATCCTATAATACCATGATTGAAACGTCTGTTCAGAAACAATGAGCATGCCAAGTTGATGCGATGGCACAAAGACGAGCGTAAGAAAGACGGGAAAAAGTTGAGACACCTCCCAGATGGGTCGTAGTGGAGGAAAATCGAGAGGGAGTGGCTGGACTTTGCAGATGACCCAAGGAACTTATGGCTTGGTCTAAGTACAGACGGCATGAATCCTTTTGGGGAGCAGAGCTGCAGTTACATCACCTGGCCCGTGACTCTATGTATCTACAACCTTCCTCCTTGGTTGTGCATGAAGTGGAAGTTCATTATGATGCCAGTGCTCATCCAAGGACCGAAGCAACCCGACAACGACATTGATGTGTACCTAAGGCCATTAGTGGATGAACTTTTGCAGTTGTGAGCCAAACTAGGTGTACGTGTGTGGGATGAGCACGAACAGCAGGAATTTGACCTACGAGCATTGTTGTGCGTAACCATCAATGATTTGCCTGCTCTTAGCAACATTTCAGGACAGTCAAACAAGGGATACAATGCATGCATGCACTCTTTAGATAAGACTAAAGGTATATATTTGGAAAAATCTAAGAAGGTTGTCTACCTGGGGTGTCGTCAATTTCTTCCGACCAATCATCCCGTAAGAAAGAAAGGCAAGCATTTCAACGGTGAGGCAGATCATCGGAAGAATGCTAACCTCCCTACTGGTGATGAGTTATTGTCTATGGTCAAGGATTTGGATCAAATAGTAATCTTTGGAAAGGGTCCTCGCGGTCAATCTGTTCCGAAAGACAACGTTACCGGACACATGCCCATGTGGAAAAATAAATCTTTATTTTGGGAGCTACCCTATTGGAAACACCTACAGGTCCGGTCTTCAATCGACTTGATGCACGTGATGAAGAATCTTTGCGTGAACCTGCTAGGCTTCTCGGGAGTGTATGGAAAGACAAAAGATACAACAGAAGCACGGGAGGAGGAGCAACATATGAAAGACCCATACGACAAGAAGACTGATAAAGTGCGTCAATACTTAAGCAGCTACGCTCTTACCAAAGCAAAGAAGGAAATCATTTTTGAATGCCTGAGCAGTATGAAGGTCCCCGCTGGCTTCTCATCTAATATAAAGGGAATAATGAATATGGCAGAGAAAAAATTCCAGAACCTGAAGTCTCATGATTGCCACGTGATTATGACGCAGTTGCTTCCGGTTACATTGAGGGGGCTTCTACCGAAAAATGTTCGATTACCCATTGTGAAGCTATGTGCATTCCTCAATGCAATATCTCAGAAGGTAATCGATCAAGAACGCCTGGAAAGGCTACAGAAGGATGTGGTCCAATGTCTTGTCAGTTTTGAGTTGGTGTTCCCCCGTCCTTCTTCAATATTATAACGCATCTCCTGGTTCACCTAGTCGACGAGATTTCCATTCTCGGTCCTGTATTTCTACACAATATGTTCCCCTTCGAGAGGTTCATGGGAGTCTTAAATAAATATGTTCATAACCGTGCTAGGCCAGAAGGAAGCATCTCCAAGGTCTATGGAACAGAGGAGGTCATTGGGTTCTTCGTAGACTTTCTTCCTGACCTTAAGCCGATTGGTGTTCCTGAATAGCGGCATGAGGGGAGACTAAGTGGAAAAGGCACACTAGTAAAGAAAGGAATGATATGTAGAGACGAACATTCTTTCACTCAAGCACACTACACAGTTCTAAAAAGTTCCACCTTCATGGTTCGTATATCGAGGAGCACAAGAATCTTGTACGCTCCGAGTTCCCGGGGAAGGCTATCTCCTGGATTGAAGAAAAACACATGGATACTTTCGGCAGTTGGTTGCGAGCACGTCTCATGAATGACAACACTGTTGGAGATCAACTCTAGTTGTTGGCCGCATCACCTTCTTCGATTGTATTACATTTCCAAGCGTACGAGATAAACGGGAATACATTTTACACGACCGCCCAAGATAAAAAGAGCACCAATCAAAACAATGGTGTCTGCTATGATGCGACAGACGAGAATGGGAAAAAGGACACATACTATGGTTACATAGAGGAGATATGGGAACTTGACTACGGACCTACTTTTAAGGTCCGTTTGTTTCGGTGTAGTTGGGTGAACTTGAATGGAGAAGGGATAAAGGTAGACCAGTTGTACGAAATGACAACAGTTGATCTCAAGAATCTTTGTTACAGAGACGAGCCATTAGTCCTAGCCAATGATGTGGCTCAGGTTTTCTACGTGAAAGACATGTCCTCCAGACCGAAAAAACAAAAAATAAGCAAATGAATACATCGGACGATGAGCCAAAGCATCACATAGTTCTTTCAGGTAAAAGAAACATCATGGGGATCGAGGACAAGACAGACATGTCAGCAGATTATAATAAGTTTGATGAAATTCTGCCCTTCATAGTGAGAATTGACCCAAGCATCCCGTTAAATAATGAAGATGCTCCATGGTTACGACCAAAGCGATCATAGGCAAGGGATCGAAATATAAATCTATGTAATGTATTAAACTTTATGTGATGTGTACTAATGATACTTTGTGATGTGCCTTTGAATGGTGCATTTTGAACACACAAAAAGTATGGAGTTCAGATAAGTTCAAAAAAATGAAATCCTTTTCTAACACATGAGTTCTCGTTCTAAATCCTGATACTTCGAGAGAGATTGTCCGTTTTGTACACGAAGTGCATCCAGTTTTTGTCGTAACCCACTCAACTTTTTAGTACATTCTATGTGGGTGAAATGATGATACCATGCCAACTTTCAACATTTTCAGAGTTCATTTGTAGTGCTTTTCAATTTCAGGGTCAACTAGCTCAAAAAAATAAGTAAATGCGCGAAAAATACGAAATGAACTCAGAAATTGTTGAAATTTTTTGATGTGCCTTTGAATGGTCCATCTATTTTGAACACATAAAAGTATGGAGTTCAAATAAGTTCAAAAAATGAAATCCCTTTGTAACAGATGAGTTCTCATTCGAAACCCTGATACTTCGAGAGAGATTGTCCGTTTTGTACACGAAGTGCATCCAGTTTTTCTCGTAACCCTCTCAACTTTTTAGCACATGCTATGTGGGTGAAATGATGCTACCATGCCAACTTTCAACATTTTCAGAGTTCATTTGTAGTGCTTTTCAATTTCAGGGTCAACTAGCTCAAAAAAAAAGTAAATGCACGAAAAATACCAAATGAAGTCAGAAATTGTTGAAATTATTTTATGTGTCTTTGAATGGTGCATTTTGAACACACAAAATGTATGGAGTTCAAATAAGTTCAAAAAATGAAATCCCTTTGTAACATACGAGTTCTCGTTCGAAACCCTAATACTTCGAGAGAGATTCTCCGTTTTGTACACGAAGTGCATCCAATTTTTGTCATAACCCTCTCAACTTTTTAGCAAATTATATGTGGGTGAAATGATGATACCATGCCAACTTTCAACATTTTCAGAGTTCATTTGTAGTGATTTTCAATTTCAGGGTCAACTAGTTGAAAACAAATAAGTAAATGCACGAAAAATACCAAATGAAGTCAGAAATTGTTGAAAATTTGTGATGTGCCTTTGAATGGTGCATTTTGAACACACAAAAAGTATGGAGTTCAAATAAGTTCAAAAAAATGAAATCCCCTTGTAACAGATGAGTTCTTGTTCGAAACCCTCATACTTCGAGAGAGATTGTCCGTTTTGTACACGAAGTGCATCCAGTTTTTGTCGTAACCCTCTCAAATTTTTAGCACATGATATGTGGGTGAAATGATGAGACCATGCCAACTTTCAACATTTTCACAGTTCATTTCTAGTGCTTTTTAATTTCAGGGCCGACTAGCTCAAAAAAATAAGTAAAGGCACGAAAAATACCAAATGAAGTCAAAAGTTGTTGAAAATTTGTGATGTGCCTTTGAATGGTTCATTTTGAACACACAAAAAGTATGGAGTTCAAATAAGTTCAAAAAAATGAAATCCCCTTGTAACAAATGAGTTCTCGTTCGAAACCCTGATACTTCGAGAGAGATTGTCCGTTTTGTACATGAAGTGCATCCAGTTTTTGTCATAACCCTCTAAATTTTTTAGCCATGCTATGTGGGTGAAATGATGATACCATGCCAAATTTCAACATTTTCAGAGTTCATTTGTAGTGCTTTCAATTCAGGGTCAACTAGTTCAAAACAAATAAGTAAATGCACGAAAAATACCAAATGAAGTCAGAAATTGTTGCAAATTTGTGATGTGCCTTTTAATGGTGCATTTTGAACACACAAAAAGTATGGAGTTCAAATAAGTTCAAAAAAAATGAAATCCCTTTGTAACAGATGAGTTCTCGTTCGAAACCCTGATACTTCATGAGAGATTGTCCGTTTTGTACACGTAATTCATCCAATTTTTGTCGTAACCCTCTCAACTTTTTAGCACTTGCTATGTGGGTGAAATGATGATACCATGCCAACTTTCAACATTTTCAAATTCCATTTGTAGTGCTTTTCAATTTCAGGGTCGACTAGCTCAAAAAAAGTAAATGCACGGAAAATACCAAATGAAGTAAGAAATTCGTGAAAATTTGTGATGTGCCTTTGAATGGTGCATTTTGAACACACAAAAAGTATGGAGTTCAAATAAGTTCAAAAAAATGAAATCCCTTTGTAACAGATGAGTTCTCGTTCAAAATCCTCATACTTCGAGAGAGATTGTCCGTTTTGTACACGAAGTGCATCCAATTTTTGTCGTAACCCTATCAACTTTTTAACATATGCTATGTGGGTTAAATGATGATTCCATGCCAACTTTCAACATTTTCAGAGTTCATTTGTATTGCTTTTCAATTTCAGGGTCAACTAGCTCAAAGAAAAGTAAATGCACGGAAAATACCAAATGAAGTTAGAAATTTCATAAAGTTTTTTTGTTAAAATATTTAATAGAAAAAAAGAGTCAACTAAAAAGAATCAACTAAAACATTAACTAAAATCAATGAACTAAAAATAATCAACTAAAATTATCAAAGTGTTTATTTGTTAAAAAGAATCAAGTAGAACATTAACTAAAAAGAAACAAAAAAATATCAACTCGAAAGAATTTTCATAAAGTTTTTTATTAAAATCTTTAATAGAAAACTATGAAAGTAAAGTTATTCACAAATTTCAAAGAATTCAAATTTAAACTATTCAAATTTGAAAACTAAATATTTAGGTGTAAGTAGGAAAAAACAAAATAATAAAGCAAAAAACAAAACAAAAATATTGATTTTTTAAATAGATGCGAATTTACAGAGAAAATTCAACCTAAATTCGAAGTGCAGTTTGAATTTAGGTTGAATTTTGTCTTTAAATTCGCATCTATTTTCAAATTTAGGTAGAGAGAGTGCATTTAGGCCCGTAAGCGTGCAATTGAGAGGAGCTCGAGACAGTTGGGGGCAGCGGGGCTTATAAACCAGTCGCAGCTCCTCTCGACAAGTGAGGTGGGACTAAACTTTGAACTGCCGCCAGCCCCAGGTCTTTAGTTCTGGATCGTGGCTCGAACCAGGACTAAAGACCCCCTTTAGTCCCGGGTCGAGCCACGACCCGGGACTAAAGGCCCTCGCTTCCCGCCCCTCCGCCTGCCGAAAAGGGGTCTTTAGTCCCGAGTCGTGGCTCGACCCAGGACTAAAGGGGGTCTTTAGTCCTGGGTTGTGGCTCGACCGAGGACTATAGGGGGTCTTTAGTCCCGGTTCGAGCGACGACCCGGGACTAAAGCTCCGCCTATATAAGCGGGAGTTGGAAATTTGTGATGTCCAAATCGTCGCAGTTCGATCTTCTTCCTTCCCGTGACGGACGAGCGCCTCGACGCCGCCAGGCTGCACAAGAGAAGAGCCCCGACGCCATCGCCGCGCTCCTCCTCGCCGTCGCCCTCCTCCCCGCCGCCATCGCCGCGCTCCTCCTTGTTGTCGCCCTCTTCCCCATCGCCGGTGCTGCGCGCTCTTCTACCTTGAGCCCTCCTCCCCGTCGATCACCGGTGCCGCGCGCGCTCCTCCCCGCCTCCGGCTTCCTCCTCCCTGCCGCCGGTGAGCATCTCCTCTCCTCTCGATGGATCGTCAAATATGCAAGTTTAAGTCATATTTGTATAGATTATATAGAATATTTGTAGATATTGTACATTGTACATTAGTGAATTTTCTTGTAGATTGTAGAATATTTGTAGTGTATATGCAGATGATTCAATTTGTAGAATATTTGGTGA
The DNA here is from genome assembly GCF_904849725.1 of Hordeum vulgare subsp. vulgare. Lineage (NCBI taxonomy): Eukaryota > Viridiplantae > Streptophyta > Magnoliopsida > Poales > Poaceae > Hordeum > Hordeum vulgare. The sequence goes on from NC_058518.1 coordinate 380,111,131, forward strand.
ATTCCGTGAATATTTGTAGAATATTTGTAGTTTAAGTGATATTGAAATGTGCAGATGATTTAAAAAATAAATTTGTGGAATTTTAAAAAGATAAAACAATGTAATAAAATGTTCATGGAATTTGGATTAAAAACCTAACAGAAGTTGTATATTTAAAAAATATAATAAAATGTTAAAAAAGTGCATAATTAAAATTCAAGTTTAGTTACATTCATGTGATTTCTCAAAAAACATTATACAATGTCATAATATGTCTTTTAGGTGTAGGTTAAGCTAGAGGAAACAACATTGTTAATGTTAATAATGGATTTATCAAGAATGCCACATTATGTATGTGCACAAGTTGATTCAATTTTTTTGGTCTCATCTATGTAACCTAGATAGCTAGATTCTATATGTCACGTTGTTGTCTGTCAGAGTATTGAAAAAATCCATGTTTTCATCATTACCTGGTAGTAACACACGCATGGCGCTATCAAGCTCTCGAAAGTTGTTTTGGAACGGAGTTCCTGATAGAATAAGTCGCTTTTTGGTACGAAGTTCAACAAAGTCCTTCCAAATAGCGATATTCGGTTGGCTATTTTTGAACTGTGTACCAAAAAGCTAATTATCGTATTCGAAATTCCGTTACAAAACAACTTTGTAAAGCTTCATAGCATCATGCGCCTCTTACTACTAGGTAATGATGAAGTCATGGTCCATGGCTTCATCATTACCTGGTAGTAACAGACGCATGCGCTATCAAGCTTTAGAAAGTTGTTCTGGAATAGAGTTCCTGATAGAATAGTTCGCTTTTTGGTACGAAGTTCAGCAAAGTCCTTCCAGATGGCGATATTCGGATGGATGTTTTTGAATTGCGTACCAAAAAGCTAATGATCCTATTCGGAATTCCGTTACAAAACAACTTTGTAAAGCTTCATAGCAGCATGCGCCTATTAGTATATACTAGGTAATGATGAAGTCATGGTTTTCTTCAATCCTTTGACAGTAGACAATGTGACATATAGAAGAAGGGTAGATGAGATCAGGAAAATATGGATCATTTTCTACACATCCAAAATGTCGCCATTTTGTTAAATCCCTTAAAGGTTAAGAGAATTCGTTAGACATATTTTAGAGTATAGATTCACTCATTTTGCTTCGTATGTAGTTTTCTGATGAAATCTTTAAAAGGTCTTATATTTTGGAACGGAGGGAGTACAAGTTTAGAAAAGTTTATTAAATAGTATGAATTTAAATAGTAGGACATACGATGCCCGGCCTGCATCCTCGTCATCGACTCGGTGGCGACCACCTACTTGATAGGCGCCAGCATGTGCGGGGGTGGGCTCCGCCGGGCTGGCACTGGGAGGAGTTACCTTCCGGGGCGTGCAGCTTGGTCAGGAACTAGGATCCCGTCGTCGACCCAGAGCTTCTTTGGTGGCGGTCGCGGGGGCCACTTTCGGTGCCTAGGTTGCCGGTCCCCGAGGAGGACGTACGTCGTCGTGTCAGGGAGGAGGACGAGCACGTCCGTTGGTACATGGAGGCGTTGGATGCCAAGTTCTCCAGTACCTGGCAGGTTCTTCAGGGATCTCACCCGAGCTATGATCCGGTGATGGTCCCTGCTCTTTGGGTGTCCATCGCCCGCGCCTCAATACAGCGACGACTCTTTGTTGGTTGATCAGTTTTATATTATTCGATGTATTACTGTATTCGAGAGATGTAATATTTCTGTATTCCAGATTATATATTCGATAATATTAAGTGGATTATTCGATGACGCATTAACTAAGTGGATTATTCGATGATGTTTAATTAATTTGTAGATACTATGGATCCAATACACGGCAGAGACGAATATCAGGAAAACGTGATGCATGGTGTCATCCGCGGGGATGATATTTTAGTTCGCGATGTCGATGTCACCAATCAGTTTCTAAATGAGTCTGGCGAGGGAGATGAGCCTCTCAACATATGAGGTGGAAGCTCCGGTGAGGTAGACGCCACGCCTCAGGCGAGGGAGGAATCGGCGACTCCAATGAGGAAGAAGCCGACGAAGGAAAAGCCGACCGCTCTGGTGAGGTGCATATATATATATATATATATATATATATATATATATATATATTAATAAATTAATCCTCTGTTGTCTATATACATATATTAACACTCTTTCGTTTAGCCCTCCGGATTGAGAAAATCTTCAATACGGACGAAATGAGACCCAACCAAGAGGCTGGATGACGGTGAGAGATACATGATCGAAACAGTCTCAAATGCTGGGCAACCAATTTCTCCCACATACGTAAAGCAGAAGTTTGTGAAGGCATGCAGAGTTGTTGTTAGGGGCCACAACCCTATCACCACTCGAGAATGGATTAAGCTAAGGGAGGAAGGAGTCTCATATGTCGGCACAGCAGCCAAAGAAAACCTTTGGAGAAAGCTCATGCTTCATTTCACCCTGCCGGCGCCAGAGGTGGATCCAGATGAGGAGGAGCCAAATGAGGAGGAAATGAAGAGGCGAAAAGAGGCCCTAGAGAAAAAAGTCAAGGAGTGGGCTCTTAAGAAGATGACCGGTCTATTCAAGTGCTGGAAAAAAAGATTGCACCAGGATTTTATCTTGAAAGATAAGACTCTAGATATCGATCAGGGCTATGAGAAGATTAAAGACTACTGGGCCGAATTTGTGGCGTACAAGAAATCGGAGGACGCCTTGAAAAAGTCTGCAACAAATAGGATGAATGCAGGTAAGAAGAAGTACCACCATATTATGGGGCCTGGTGGCTACGGGGGTAAGATGGCTAAGTGGGAACAACTTGAGGCATCATTTCTGGATAAAAATATCACTCCATAGCCCTTAAGATGGCTCGAACGGGGAAGAAACTGGTTTTACGGGGATGGGGCTTGTTGGACGCAAAAGGGAAGGTAATATATAACCAAAGACACAAAGATAATCCCCTACCCATCGAGGAGATTAGACGTGCAGTACAGGATGTTGAAGAGGGATGGTTTTTTCCCGCTAGAGAGAACGACGAGATCACACGCGCCCTTGGGAATAAGGAACACAAAGGGCGAGCACGAGGCTTACCAGGCTCCCCGCCGTGGATTCTTGCATTCTCCGAGGAAAGGAAGAGATTTCTCGATAGAAGCCATCAGAGGAGAAAGGAAAAGGAGGCACGTGATAAAGCGGCTGAGGCAGACCGGCTGCGTAATCTAGAAGAAGCAGTAAAGCGGCTGTAGCAGGATCAAATCGACAAACAACAAGGTAGCAGCCAATCTCAGCGGCTCATGATAGAAGCTGCATCGAATCAGAAAAGCAGTGTCGCTTCCACGCAGCTCCAGGATGATGGTTGATACGTCTCCAACGTATCTATAATTTTTGATGGTTTCATGCTATTATCTTGTCAAACTTTGGATGTTTTGCATGCCTTATATATATTTTTTGGGACTAACTTATTAACTCAGTGCCAAGTGCCAGTTCTTGTTTTTCCATGTTTTTGACCCCTTTCAGAGGAGATTTTAGAACGGAGTCCAAACGGAAGAAAATCCCCGAAAAGATTTTTTCGAACGGAAGAAGATCGGGGAGCTTGGGAGCTAAGGCAGGGGAGCCCCAAGGGCTCCACAAGCCCCCACCCCACGGCCAGGGGGGAGGCCGCGCCATCCAGGCTTGTGGGCCCCCTGAGTGTCCCCTGACCTAGGGGTTGCGCCTATAAATTCCCTAAAAATACCAAAAAAATCAAGAGATCATCGAAAGTACTTTTCCGCCGCCGCAAGCTTCTGTCTCCGCAAGATCCCATCTGGGGCACGTTTTGGTGCCCTGCCGGAGGGGGGATTCGGACACGGAGGGCTTCTTCATCAACACCATGACCTCTCCGATGATGCATGAGTAGTTCACCATAGACCTACGGGTCCATAGTTAGTAACTAGATGGCTTCTTCTCTCTCTTGGATCTTCAATACAAAGTTCTCCATGATCTTCATGGAGATCTATCCGATGTAATCTTCTTTTGCGGTGTGTTTGTCGAGATCCGAAGAATTGTGGATTTATGATCGGATTATCTATGAATCTTATTTGAGTTTCTTCTGATCTCTCTTATGCATGATTTCATATCCTTGTAATTCTCTTCGAGTTGTGGGTTTTGTGTGGCCAACTAGATCTATGATTCTTGCAATGGGAGAAGTGCTTGGTTTTGGGTTCATACCGTGCGGTGACCTCACCCAGTGACAGAAGGGGTAGCGAGGCACGCATCATGTTGTTGCCATCAAGGGTAAAAAGATGGGGTTTTCATCATTGGTTTGAGATTATCCCTCTACATCATGTCATCTTGCTTAAAGTGTTACTCTGTTCGTCATGAACTCAATACACTAGATGCATGCTGGATAGCGGTCGATGTGTGGAGTAGTAGTAGTTGATGCAGAAAGTATTGGTCTACTTGTCTCGGATGTGATGCATATATGTATGATCATTGCCTTAGATATCGTCATGACTTTGCGCGGTTCTATCAATTGCTCGATAGTAATTTTTTTCACCCACCGTGATACTTGCTATTTTGAGAGAAGCCTCTAGTGAACACTATGGCCCCCAGGGTCTACTCCACACCATATTTTTAGCCTTACACTTTTTACTTCATTGCACTTTCCGCCTTCAGATCTCACTTTGCAAACAATCTTGAAGGGATTGACAACCCCTTTGAAGCGTTGGGTGCAAGCTTGTTTGTGTTTGCGCAGGTACTCTGGACTTGATGAGACCCTCCTTCTGGATCGATACCGTGGTTCTCAAATTGAGGGAAATACTTACTACTCATGTGCTGCATCACCCTTTCCTCTTCAAGGGAAAAACCAACGCAAGCCCAGCCTCTGTCAGCGTGTGAATTTCTGTCGCTGTTGTCTGTGGGATAGCACAAGAATTTCTGGCGTCGTTAACGGGGAGGAAGATCGAGTCCAAGAACTCATCCAAGTAGGTGTCGCAAACTCATCTCTTGCATTTACTTTGTTTGCGAGTTGCCTCTCGTTTTCCTCTCCCCCACTTCACCAATTTGCCTTTTTCGTTCGCCTTTTCGTTCGCTGCTTGCTTGCTTGTTGAATTCACCATGAACGAAAATACCAAACTTTTTGACTTCTCGAATACTAATAATAATGATTTTATTAGTACTCCGATTGCTCCCACCACTAGTGCGGAGTCATACGAAATCAATGCCGCTTTGCTGAATCTTGTTATGAAAGAGAAATTCTGTGGCCTTCCTAGTGAAGATGTCGCATCCCATCTCAATAGCTTCATTGAGCTTTGCGATATGCAAAAGAAAAAAAAGATGTGGATAATGGCGTGATTAAATTGAAGCTTTTTCCTTTCTCGTTGCGATATCGCGCAAAAACTTGGTTTTCTTCTTTGCCCAGAAATAGTATCGATTCTTGGGATAAGTGCAAAGATGCTTACATATCCAAGTATTTTCCGCCGGCTAAGATCATCTCTCTCCGTAATGATATCATGAATTTCAAGCAACTTGATCATGAACATGTTGCACAAGCTTGGGAGAGAATGAAATTACTGATTAGAAATTGTCCCGCTCATGGCTTGAGCCTTTCGATGATTATTCAAATCTTTTACGCTAGCTAGAATTTCGCTTCTAGAAATATCTTGGACACCACCTCAGGTGGAACGTTCATGGAAATCACATTAGGGGAAGCCACAAAGCTCTTAGACAGCATCATGACAAACTACTCTGAATGGCACACTGAAAGGTCACCTACTAGTAAGAAGGTACACGCTATAGAAGAAATTAACTCGTTGAGTGCTAAGATGGATGAGTTAATGAATTTTGTTGCTAGTAGAAGTGCTCCTTTGGATCCTAATGATATGCCTTTGTCTTCTTTGATTGATAGTAGCAACACTAGCTTGGGCGTTAATTTTGTTGGTAGGAATAACTTTGGCAACAACAATGCCTTTAGAGGAAACTATGCTCCTAGGCCTTTTCCTAGTAACTCCTCTAATAACTTTGGCAACTCCTACAATAATACTCATGGAAATTACAAAAGATTACCCTCTGATCTAGAGAGTAATATCAAAGAGTTCATCAACTCTCAAAAGATTTTCAATGCGTCCATAGAGGAAAAACTACTCAAAATTGACGATTTAGCTAAGAGCGTGGATAGAATTTCTTGTGATTTTGATGCTTTGAAAGTTAGATGTGCTCCTCCCAAAATCAACATGGATGAAACTTTGAAAGCTATGTGTGTTTCCATGATTGAGAGCCAAGAAAGAACCGCCCAAATTCGTGCTAGACATGAATGGCTTAAAAAGGCATGTTCTCGTGATGAGAATCACGAAGATCTTAAAGTGTTTGGTGTGACTCCCATTGAATCTTTTTTTTCTTGTGTCAAACCTAATGATTATGGGGCTGGATATGAATCCACTTTGGTTGAAAAGTGCCCCGATGATTCAAAGTCCATCTATCTTGATGCTAAAAGCATTAAAAGTGGAGTAGAAGACGTTAAAACTTTGACTAGTAATGAAATTACTACCGTGGATTTCAAGGAATTCAATTATGATAGTTGCTCCTTGATTGAATGCATTTCTTTGATGCAATCCATGTTGAACTCTCGACACGCTTATAGCCAAAACAAAGCCTTTACCGATCATATCGTCGAAGCTATGATAAAATCTCTTGAAGAGAAACTTGAATTGGAAGTCTCCATCCCTAGAAAGCTTCATGATGAGTGGGAACCTACCATCAAAATCAAAATCAAGAACTATGAGTGCAATGCTTTGTGTGATTTCGGTGCTAGTGTTTCAGCGATTCCAAAGTCGTTATGTGATGTTCTGGGTTTTAATGAGATTGAAGAGTGTTCTTTTAATTTGCATCTTGTTGATTCTACTGTCAAGAAACCCATGTGAAGGATCAATGATGTTCTTATTATTGCAAATAGGAACTATGTACCCGTGGATTTTATTGTGCTTGACATTGATTGCAATCCTACATGCCCCATTATTCTTTGTAGACCTTTCCTAAGGACTATCGGTGCTATCATCGATATGAAGGAAGGGAATATTAGATTTCAATTTCCTTTAAGGAAGGGCATGGAACACTTTCCTAGAAAGAAAATAAGATTGCCTTACAAATCCATGATGAGGGTCACTTATGGTTTGAGCACCAAAGACGACGATACGTGATTCTATCGCTTCTATGCCTAGCTAAGGGCGTTAAACAATAGCGCTTGTTGGGAGGAAACCCAATGAATTTATCTTTTTCTTTCTGTTTTTTTGCGTCCACACTTTCATAATTCTGTTGTGATTGTGTTTTTTGTGTTTCTTTTTGTGTTTGAGCCAAGCGAAGTCTTTATGACTAGTATTGGTAATGGTTGTTTGATCCTGCTGGACAAAGACAAAAACTTTTCGCTCACGAGATGATTTTTAATTTTTATTAAGAAAGATATTTTGAGTTGATTCTTTTTATGCTAATTGATATGATTTTTTCCCAGTCTTTAGTAAATTTTCAGATTTTTTGAGGTACCATAAGTATACGAAGTATACAGATTGCTACAGATTGGTCTGTTTTTGACAGATTCTGTTTTTGTTGAGTTGGTTGCTTGGTTTGTTGAAACTATGGTTAGTATCAGGGGGTACTAGCCATGGAAAAGTTATAATACAGTAGACCATCATCAATATAGATGGAATTCAAGTTTGCTACAGTACCAAAAGAAGTGGTAGTTTGTTTTCTTGTACTAATGTTATCACAAGTTTCTGTTTAAGTTTTGTGTTGTGAAGTTTTCAAGTTTTGGGTGATGTTCTCATGGACAAAGAGATAAGGAGTGGAAATAGCTCAATCTTGGGGATGCACAAGGCACCCCAAGCCAAATTCAAGGACACCAAAAATCCTAAGCTTGGGGATGCCCCGGGAAGGCATCCCCTCTTTCGTCTTCAATCCATCGGAATGATTACTTGGAGCTATATTTTTATTCACCACATGATATGTGTTTTGCTTGGAGCGTCTTGTATCTTAGGAGTCTTTTCTTTTTGTTGTGTCACAATCATCCTTGCTGCACACCTTTTTGAGAGAGAGAGACATGCACTCATCGTGATTTTGCTAGAATGCTCATAGTGCTTCACTTATATCTTTTGAGCTAGATACTTTTGCTCTTGTGCTTCACTTATATCTTTAGAGCACGATGGTGCGTGGTTTGGTAGTTGGCTTATGCTATGAAAGTAGTCCGAAATGTGCTAGGTACCCAAAGAGGATGCAAAAACCTCCATCTTCATGTGCATTGAGTACAAAGAGAAGTTTCAATTCATCTCAATTAGTATTGAGACGTGGATTCGGTAATATTAAGAGTTATGTTAGTAGGGTGTTGTGAATCTAGAAATACTTGTGTTGAAGTTAGTGATTCCCGTAGCATGCACGTATGGTGAACCGCTATGTTAGGAAGTCGGAGCATAATTGATGTATTGATTGTCATCCTTTGTGTTGAGGTCGGGATCGCGCGATGGTTAACACCTACCAACCCTTCCCCTCGGAGTATTCATTTAGCACTTTGTTTCGATTACTAATAAAACTTTCGCAATAAGTATGTGAGTTCTTCATAAGTAATGTGATCCCATGGTATAGATGCACTTTCACCTTCCACCATTGCTAGCCTCTCTAGTTCCGCGCAATTCTCGCCGGTGCACAAACCCACCAAATTCCTTCCTCAAAACAGCCACCATATCTACCTACTATAGCATTTTCATAGCCATTCCGAGATATATTGCCATGCAACTCTCACCGTTCTGTCTCATGACTTGTGTCATCACACTCATATTGCCATTGCATGATCGTAAGATAGCTAGCGAGATGTTTCAATGTCATACGCCATGCTAGATCGTTGCACATCCAAGTACACTGCCGGAGGCATTTCCTATGGAGTCATCATCATTGTGATCTTTGAGCTGTGAGTAAATAAAAGTGTGATGATCATCATTATTAGAGCATTGTCCCATGTGAGGAAAAAAAAGAGGCCAAAGAGCCCAAAAAGAAAACAAAAATAAAAAGAAAAAAAGAGGCCTAAGAGCCCAATTCAAAAAAGACAGAAAAGAGAGAAGGGACAATGCTACTATCTTTCTCCATACTTGTGCTTCATGATAGCACCATGTTCTTCATAATTGAGAGCTTCTTGCTTTGTCACTACCATATGCTAGTGGGAATCTTCATTATATAACTTGGCTTGTATATTCCAATGATGGGTTTCCTCAAAATTGCCCTAGGTCTTCATGAGCAAGCAAGTTGATGCACACCCACTAGTTCTACTCTTGAGCTTTCACATACTTATAGCTCTAGTGCATCTCTTGTATGGCAATCCCTACTCATTCACATTGATATCTATTAATGGGCATCTCCATAGCCTATAGATACGCTGAGTCAGTGTGACCATCTCCTCCTTTTTTGTCTCACAACCACCACCACACTCTATTCCACCTATAGTGCTATATCCATGGCTCGCGCTCATGTATTGCGTGATAGTTATAAAAAGTTTGAGAAAGTAAGAGTGCGAAAACAATTACTTGGATAATTCCGGGGTTGTGCATGATTTACATTAGTCGTGTTAGGATGATGGAGCATAGCCAGACTATATGATTTTGTAGGGATAACTTTCTTTGGCCTTGTTATTTTGAAAGTTCATGATTACTTTGCTAGTTTGCTTGAAGTATTACTGTTTTCATGTCATTAGCAAACTATTGTTTTGAATCGTACGGATCTGAACATTCATGTCACGTGAAAGAAGTTGCAAAGGACAACTATGCTAGGTAGCATTCCACATCAAAAATTCATTCTTTATCACTTCCCTACTCGAGGATGAGCAGGAGTTAAGCTTGGGGATGCTTGATACGTCTCCAACGTATCTATAATTTTTGATGGTTTCATGCTATTATCTTGTCAAACATTGGATGTTTTGCATGCCTTTTATATATTTTTTGGGACTAACTTATTCACTCAGTACCAAGTGCCAGTTCCTGTTTTTTCCATGTTTTTTACCCCTTTCAGAGGAGATTTTGAAATGGAGTCCAACCGGAAGAAAATCCCTGAAAAGATTTTTTGTGGAACGGAAGAAGATCGGGGAGCTTGGGAGCCAAGGTAGGGGAGCCCCAGGGGCCCCACAAGCCCCCACCCCGCGGACAGGGGGGAGGCCGCGCCATCCAGGCTTGTGGGCCCCCTGAGCATCCCTTGACCTAGGGGTTGCGCCTATAAATTCCCTAAAATCCCAAAAAAATCAAGAGAACATCGAAAGTACTTTTCCGCCGCCGCAAGCTTCTGCCTCCGCAAGATCCCATCTAGGGCATGTGCTAGTGCCCTGTCGGAGGGGGGATTCGGACACGGAGGGCTTCTTCATCAACACCATGACCTCTCCGATGATGCGTGAGTAGTTCACCATAGACCTACGGGTCCATAGTTAGTAACTAGATGGCTTCTTCTCTCTCTTGGATCTTCAATACAAAGTTCTCCATGATCTTCATGGAGATCTATCCGATGCAATCTTCTTTTGCGGTGTGTTTGTCGAGATCCAATGAATTGTGGATTTATGATCAGATTATCTATGAATCTTATTTGAGTTTCTTCTGATCTCTCTTATGCATGATTTCATATCCTTGTAATTCTCTTCGAGTTGTGGGTTTCGTGTGGCTAACTAGATCTATGATTCTTGCAATGGGAGAAGTGCTTGGTTTTGGGTTCATACCGTGCGGTGACCTCACCCAGCGACAGAAGGGGTAGCGAGGCACGCATCATGTTGTTGCCATCAAGGGTAAAAAGATGGGGTTTTCATCATTGGTTTGAGATTATCCCTCTACATCATGTCATCTTGCTTAAAGCGTTACTCTGTTCATCATGAACTCAATACACTAGATGCATGTTGGATAGCGGTCGATGTGTGGAGTAATAGTAGTAGATGCAGAAAGTATCGGTCTACTTGTCTCGGACGTGATGCATATATGTATGATCATTGCCTTAGATATCCTCATGACTTTGCGCGGTTCTATCAATTGCTCGACTGTAATTTGTTCACCCAGAGTGATACTTGCTATTTTGAGAGAAGCCTCTAGTGAACACTATGGCCCCCAGGGTCTACTCCACACCATATTTTCATCCTTGCACTTTTTACTTCGTTGCACTTTCCGCCTTCAGATCTCACTTTGCAAACAATCTTGAAGGGATTGACAACCCCTTTGAAGCATTGGGTGCAAGCTTTTTTGTGTTTGCGCACGTACTCTGGACTTGACGAGACCCTCCTTCTGGATCGATACCTTGGTTCTCAAACTGAGGGAAATACTTACTGCTCCTATGTTGCATCACCCTTTCCTCTTCAAGGGAAAAACCAACGCAAGCCCAGCCTCTGTCAACGTGTCAATTTCTGGCGCTGTTGTCTGTGGGATAGCAATGGTGATGATGCACTGACGACGGATCCTCCTCGTCGCTAGCCAGTGGATGATATCACACAGACCACACCTTGTGAGCTAAAGGTGAAACTTGCTAATTTAAGGTTGACGGTGGCGGTCGGCATGGCCATACCAATTGGACATAATCCAACTTGGCATTGCTCTCCGGTTTCACAAGGGTACGCTGTCGTCGCGGTGAATGAAGTGATGAAAGATTAAGAGGAGCTGAAGCTTGACCACCCTGTAGGTGAAGATAGGGATTTGACTCAACTTGGAGAAGTCAAGAAACAAACCGTTGTATGGCCAAAGGAGGACATCTTGGTTCCAAATTGGATGCCAAGGCCACCGACTCCTCATAGCAGCAATCCTTCTTCACCTCCACCTCACCAGCCTCCAGTGCAACCGTCGTCTTCGCCGCCTCACCAGTCTCCAGCACAACCGTCGTCTTCGCCGCCTCACTAGTCCCCAGCGCAGCCGTGTCCACCGCCCCGTCAACCGTCTCCATACACTAAGGATCAGAGCAAAAAGCGGAAATGTACCCCCACTAATAGTGGTGGCAGAAAGGGGATCCGATCACCAAAACGTAAGTTGTCGCCCCTCCCAAAAGTACCTCATAAGAATACGTAGAAGAGACCTTGGGACTATACTCGAGAGGACAATATTAAGAGGGCATACACCCAGCATCAATAGTGGAAGGCTGAAGTGGCTAACAAGAAAAAACCGAAAGAGCCAGAGTTCCCGAACACCCCAGAAGATCACGCCACGTGCGTGAAAATGCTGAAAAACCTTGCAGATCCCCCGCCACCGTTGCCAGCAGACTATGAACGCTCTATTCTCAAGTTGGCTCAGGCAAAAAAACAGTGGTTGAAGAGTAGTACGTCTAGCAGGAAATCAGTTGCCCAGCTCGGACAACAGAAAAACCAATCGTGCCCCCCGCTTAAAGTGTATTCTGATACAAATGTGTGCTCGAGCGGAGCTGCGGTCCAGCACAGGAATGATGAAACAGCTGGCATCGATCCGGATTTTCTTGCACAATACGGAGAAGCGGCCAAGGCTCAAGGCATGTCTATTGATGAGTACTTAAACCATTTGGAGGTATTCACTGACACATCATACGTGTACCGGTACGGGGCTCCTCTCGTCAAACCTGAGTTAGTCAACGAGCTACCAACAAAAATGCGAAGATTGCATGACTGGTACGTGCAAGCATTTGCTCAACAGGCAAACTTGATATACCTTGAATTTACAAACGAGCATTTCGGACATGGAGATGGCGTGATACTGATTGAATTCGACGAACTATTTCTGTTATACCAACAAGACTCCCTCGACAAATCTATCATCGGTGCCTATTGTTTATAAGTATTATTAATTTATGTCATTAAGTCTTACTCAGCTCATTCTTTCAATTATAATCTTACTCATCACTATATTAATTTTGTAGAATGAAGATTCTCGAATGCAAAAGAGGACAAATCTATGACATTGGGTTCATTGACCCATATTTCATCACCAAAGTCTCGGAACGAATCCCCGCGAGACAGAGAATAACTTGGTACGAGGGTTAAAGTTTTCCGGTACCAAAAGGGAAATACTATTTCGTTACAACTTCAAGCGAGTGTTACTACACACATTCCATTTTCGCTTACTCGATGTTATTATAAGTGTATAATTGATTTGTTATGCGTGCACGGGTTCTACTTTATTTTGTTAATCATTGTACCTGACAAGGGAGAAGTAATAGTCATGGACCCGAAACGCACACCCCTCGCTGAATGGACGAACATGCAGGAATGCCTCTAGAGGTAATTTCAATCATTATGGCACTATATCGGCAACTTCTCGTTCATTTCCTGATAGCAAGGAATTAATATAGAACTTCTTTATTCATTTCCTTTTCTTGGCAGGGCTTGGAAATGGTTCACCGCCAAGGCTCGGGGTGATTGGAAGTCAGAGCTTACATTTAAACAAATAGATGTAAGTAACTACTAGCTAGATCCGCGCATCTCTTTATTATAGTTGCAATACCATTATAATTCTTGATTATGTTTTTGATTGAACTCTCTTCTTGTAAAGTGCTTGAGCCAGGAACATGGGAACAATTTATGTGGATACTATGTTTGCGAGTTCATTCGCCATACGACCCATGAGAAGGGCAAAAACCAGGACATAAAAAAATCGAAGTACGATAAACAATACTCACAACTTTATTTTATTACCGTGAATTGTGTTCGGCTTCATTGATATATATATTGACCCATTCTTTAGATTATATCGAACGGTTGCGGGACGGTCTTCTACCACAGGAACGTGTACGAGCTATTCAAGAGGAAATTGTCGGATTCTTAGATGCAGAGGTCATAGGTGTGAAGGGAGAATATTATTGTCCGTCGATGAAAATGGTATGAAATGTTATAGTGTAAAAGAGAAATATGTGCATATGTGTAACTCGTCTCTACATTCTGTAATAAGTTCGACAAAGCACGACGGGTGAGATGGTGCAATATATTCGTGACGATGATGTGCAATATAGTTGTTCTTTTATTGTTGTGTATGTACCATCCAATTTAGTGCAAAAGAAGAATTAAAAAGTGCCCAAAACAAATAAATGGGAAAATTGGGGGCAGCAAAATAGCCCCATCCAATTTAGTGCAAAACCCTAAACCCTAAAAATTGCTCAAAAAACAGCGAATAAATAGCCCCGGTTTGTAATACGAACCGGGACTAATGCCCCTCCTCCGCCAAGCTCCCAGCCCCGCCATGTGGAATGTCTTTAGCCCCGGTTCGGGGCTGAACTGGGGCTAGCATTAGTCCCAGTTGATTAGTCCCGGTTCGCGAACCGGGACTAATGGCCCAACCGAACCGGGGCTAAAGGCCCTTTTTCTACTAGTGACATGCATATCCAGGGCATTCAAAATGGTGGGTTTTAGCTAGAGGAATCCACTGCTAGAGAAGCCTCAACCTCTCGTTAGCGTATGCGCGGTAATCATGGGTGACGATGACCTCTGTTCAAATGGCCGGACCCACCAGCCGGCGTCTTAGTTGTCTCGTCCCAATGGTTAACCTTTGTTCTCCTTGGGCCTAAATGTCAGCGAGCCAAAGCATATACCCCGGGCCAGTGATACGTCTCCAACTTATTTATAATTTTTGATCATTCCATGCTATTATATTATCAACTTTGGATGTTTTATATGCAAGAATATGCTATTTTATTTTATTTTTGGGACTAACCTATTGACCTAGAGCCCAGTGCCAGTTCCTGTTTTTCCTTGTTTTTGACCTTTTTCAGATAAGAATATCAAACGGAGTCCAAATGGAATAAAACTTTCGCGATGATTTTTTTTGGACCAAAAGAGACCCCCGACGCTTTGGAAGAAGGCCAGAAGAGCCACGAGGGAGTCACGAGCCCGGTAGGCGCGCCCTACCCCCCGGGAGGGCCTAGTAGGCTCGTGACCTCCTCGTGGGCCCAGCTGACGTAATTCCACCGCCATAAATTCCTATAAATAAAAAAACAAAAAGAAACCTAGATTGGGAATTACGCCGCCGCAAGCTTCTGTAGCCACCAAAAACCAATCGGGAGCCCGTTCCGGCACCCTGCGAGAGGGGGAACCCATCTCCGGTGACCTTCTTCATCATCCCGGCGATCTCCATGACGAGGAGGGAGTGATACGTCTCCAACGTATCTATAATTTTTTATGGTTTCATGCTATTATCTTGTCAAACTTTGGATGTTTTGCATGCCTTTTATTTATTTTTTGGGACTAACTTATTAATCCAGTGCCAAGTGTCAGTTCCTGTTTTTTTTCATGTTTTTGACCCTTTCAAAGGAGATTTTGAAACGGAGTCCAAACGTAAGAAAATCCCCGAAAAGATTTTTTCTGGAATGGAAGAAGATCGGAGAGCTTGGGGGCCAAGCCAGAAGAGCCCCAGGGGCCCCACAAGCCCCCACCCCGCGGCCAAGGGGGGGCGCACCATGCAGGCTTGTGCGCCCCCTGGAGGTCCCCTGACCTAGATCTTGCGCCTATAAATTCCCAAACATTCCAAAAAAATTCAGGGGAGCATCGTAATCACTTTTCCACCGCCGCAAGCTTCTATCTCTGCAAGATCCCATCTGGGGCACATCCTGGTGCCCTGTCGGAGGGGGGATTCGGACACGGAAGGCTTCTCCATCAACACCATGACCTCTTCGATGATGCGTGAGTAGTTCACCATAGACCTACGGGTCCATAGCTAGTAACTAGATGGCTTCTTCTCTCTCTTGGATCTTCAATACAAAGTTCTCCATGATCTTCATGGAGATCTATCCGATGTAATCTTCTTTTGCGGTGTGTTTGTCGAGATCCGATGAATTGTGGATTTATGATCAGATTATCTATGAATCTTATTTGAGTCTCTTCTGATCTCTCTTATGCATGATTTCATATCCTTGTAATTCTCTTCGAGTTGTGGGTTTTGTTTGGCCAACTAGATCTATTATTCTTGCAATGGGAGAAGTGCTTGGTTTTGGGTTCATACCGTGCGGTGGCCTCACCAAGTGACACAAGGGGTAGCGAGGCACGTATCGTGTTGTTGCCATCAAGGGTAAAAAATGGGGTTTTCATCATTGGTTTGAGATTATCCCTCTACATCATGTCATCTTGCTTAAAGCGTTACTCTGTTCGAGATGAACTCAATACACTAGATGCATGTTGGATAGCGGTCTTTTGTGGAGTAATAGTAGTAGATGCAGAAAGTATCGGTCTACTTGTCTCGGACGTGATGCCTATATGCTAGATCATTGCCTTAGATATCGTCATGACTTTGCGCGGTTCTATCAATTGCTCGACACTAATTTGTTCACCCACCATAATACTTGCTATTTTCAGAGAAGCCTCTAGTGAACACTATGGCCCCTAGGGTCTACTCCACACCATATTTTCAGCCTTACACTTTTTTACTTTGTTGCACTTTCCGCCTTCAGATCTCACTTTGCAAACAATCTTGAAGGGATTGACAATCCCTTTGAAGCGTTGGGTGCAAGCTTGTTTGTGTTTGCGCAGGTACTTTGGACTTGGCGAGACCCTCCTTCTGGATCGATACCTTGGTTCTCAAACTGAGGGAAATACTTACTGCTCATGTGCTGCATCACCCTTTCCTCTTCAAGGTAAAAACCGACGCAAACCAGAGAAGTAAAAAGAAGAATACCTAGCACCAAGGAAGGACTTTTGTTGCCGTAGTAGAAGAATTTCTAGCGCCGTTGCCGGGGAGGAAGATCAAGTCAACAACTCATCCAAGTAGGTGTCGCAAACTCATCTCTTGCATTTACTTTGTTTGCCAGTTGCCTCTCGTTTTCCTCTCCCCCACTTCACCAATTTGCCTTTTTCATTCGCCTTTTTCGTTCTCCCTTTTTATCGCCCGCTTTTTGTTTGCTTGTGTGCTTGCTTGCTTGTTGAAGTCACCATGAACGAAAACACCAAACTATGTGACTTCTCGAATACTAATAATAATGATTTTATTAGTACTCCGATTGCTCCCGCCAGTAGTGCGGAGTCATACGAAATCAATGTCGCTTTGCTGAATCTTGTTATGAAAGAGCAATTCTCTCGCCTTCCTAGTGAAGATGCCGCATCCCATCTCAATACCTTCATTGAGCTTTGCGATATGAAAAAGAAAAAAGATGTGAATAATCACGTGATTAAATTGAAGCTTTTTTCCTTTCTCGTTGCGAGATCGCGCAAAAACTTGGTTTTCTTCTTTGCCCAAAAAGTATCGATTCTTGGGATAAGTGCAAAGATGCTTATATATCCAAGTATTTTCCGCCGGTTAAAATCATCTCTCTCCGTAATGATATCATGAATTTCAAGCTACATGATCATGAGCATGTTGCACAAGCTTGGGAGAGAATGAAATTAATGATTAGAAATTGTCCCGCTCATGGCTTGAGCCTTTGGATGATTATTCAAATCTTTTACGTTGGCTTGAATTTCGCTTCTAGAAATATGTTGGACTCCGCCTCAGGTGGAACGTTCATGGAAATCATGTTAGGAGAAGCCACAAAGCTCTTAGACAACATCATGACAAACTATTCTCAATGGCACACTGAAAGGTTACCTACTAGTAAGAAGGTACACGCTATAGAAGAAATTAACTCGTTGAGTTCTAAGATGGATGAGTTAATGAATTTGGTTGCTAGTATAAGTGCTCCATTGGATCCTAATGATATGCCTTTGTCTTCTTTGATTTAGAGTAGCAACGCTAGCTTGGATGTTAATTTTGTCGATAGGAATAACTTTGGCAACAACAATGCTTTTAGAGGAAACTATGTTCCTAGGCCTTTTCCTAGTAACTCTAATAATTTTGGAAACTCCTACAACAATACTCATGGAAATTACAGTAGATCACCCTCTGATCTAGAGAGTAATATCAAAGAGCTCATCAACTCTCAAAACATTTTCAATACGTCCATAAGGAAAAACTACTCAAAATTGACGATTTGGCTAAGAGCGTTGATAGGATTTCTTGTGATGTTGATCTTTGAAAGTTAGATCTGCTCCTCCCAAAATCAACATGGATGAAACTTTGAAAGCTATGCGTGTTTCCATGATCGAGAGCCAAGAAAGAACCACCCAAATTCGTGCTAGACATGAATGGCTTAAAAAGGCGTGGTCTCGTGATGAGAATCACGAAGATCTTACAGTTCTTGGTGTGACTCCCATTGAATCTTTGTTTTCTTGTGTCAAACCTAATGATTATGGGGCTGGATATGAATCCACTTTGGTTGAAAAGTGCCCCAATGATTCGGAGTCCATCTATCTTGATGCTAAAAGCATTAAAAGTGGTGTAGAAGACGTTAAAACTTTGAGTAGTAATGAAATTACTACTGTGGATTTCAAGGAATTCAATTATGATAGTTGTTCCTTGATTGAGTGCATTTCTTTGATGCAATCCATGTTGAACTCTCCACATGCTTATAGCCAAAACAAAGCCTTTATTGATCATATCGTCAAAGCTATGATAAAAGCTCTTGAAGAGAAACTTGAATTGGAAGTCTCTATTCCTAGAAAGCTTCATGATGAGTGGGAACCTACCATCAAAATGAAAATCAAAAACTATGAGTGCAATGCTTTGTGTGATTTGGGTGCTAGTGGTTCTGCGATTCCAAAGTCTTTATGTGATGTTCTGGGTTTTAATGAGATTGAAGAGTGTTCTCTTAATTTGATCACCAAAGACGATGATGCGTGATTCTATCGCTTCTATGCCTAGCTAAGGGCGTTAAACAATAGTGCTTGTTGGGAGGCAACACAATGAATTTATATTTTTCTTTCTATTTTGTTGCGTCCACACTTTCATAATTATGTTGTGATTGTGTTTTTTGTGTTTCTTTTTGTGTTTGAGCCAAGCAGAGCCTTTATGATCAATCTTGGTAATGGTTGTTTGATCCTGCTGGAAAAAGACAGAAATTTTTCGCTCACGAGATGATTTTTCATTTTTATTCAGAAAGATATTTTGAGTTGATTATTTTTGCTGCTGATTGATATGCTTATTCCCCAGTCCGTCATAATTTTTCAGATTTTTTTGAGGTACCACAAGTATACGAACTATACAAATTGCTACAGACTGGTCTGTTTTTGACAGATTCTGTTTTTATTATGTTGGTTGCTTGTTTTGATGAAACTATGGTTAGTATCTGTTTGGGAACGTCGCATGGGAAACAAAAAATTTCCTACGTGCACGAAGACCTATCATTGTGATGTCCATCTACGAGTGGGGATTTCCGATCTACGTACCCTTGTAGATCGCACAACAGAAGCGTTAATAAACGCGGTTGATGTAGTGGAACATCCTCACATCCCTCGATCCGCCCCGCGAACCGTCCCACGACCTAGTGCCGAACGGGCGGCACCTCCGCGTTCAGCACACGTACAGCTCGACGATGATCTCAGCCTTCTTGATCCAGCAAGAGAGACAGAGAGGTAGATGAGTTCTGCGGCAGCGTGACGACACTTCGGAGGTTGGTGGTGATCTAATCTCAGCAGGGCTCCGCCCGAGCTCCGCAGAAACGCGATCTAGAGGTAAAACCGTGGAGGTATGTGGTCGGGCTGCCTTGAAAAAGTTGTCTCAAATCAGCCCTAATAGCTCCATATATATAGGAGGAGGGAGGGGAGGCTTGCCTTGAGGCTCAAGGAGCCCCAAGGGTTGTGCAACAAGGGGAGGAGGAGTCCTCCTCCAATCCTAGTCCAACTAGGATTGGAAGGTGGAGTCCTTCTCTTCCTTCCCACCCCCTTTTTTTTCTTTTCTCTTTGATTTTCTATCTATGGCGCATAGGGCCTTCTTAGGCTGTCCCACCAGCCCACCAAGGGCGGGTGCGCCACCCCCAAGGCCTATGGGCTTCGCCGGGGTGGGCTGCCCCCCCCCCCCCCGGTGAACATCCGCAACCCATTCGTCATTCCCGGTAACTCCGAAAACCTTCCGGTAATCAAATGAGGTCATCCTATATATCAATCTTCGTTTCTGGACCATTCTGGAAACCCTCGTGATGTCCGTGATCTCATCCGAGACTCCGAACAACATTAGGTAACCAACCATATAACTCAAATATGCATAAAACAACGTCGAACCTTAAGTGTGCAGACCCTGTGGGTTCGAGAACTATGTAGACATGACCCGAGTGACTCCTCGGTAAATATCCAATAGCGGAACCTGGATGCCCATATTGGATCCTACATATTCTACGAAGATCTTATCGTTTGAACCTCAGTGCCAAGGATTCATATAATCCCGTATGTCATTCCCTTTGTCCTTCGGTATGTTACTTGCCCGAGATTCGATCGTCAGTATCCGCATACCTATTTCAATCTCGTTTACCGGCAAGTCTCTTTACTCGTTACGTAATACAAGATCCCGTGGCTTACACTAAGTCACATTGCTTGCAAGGCTTGTGTGTGCTGTTTTATTACCGAGTGGGCCCCGAGATACCTCTCCGTCACACGGAGTGACAAATCCCAGTCTTGATCCATACTAACTCAACGGACACCTTCAGAGATGCCTGTAGAGCATCTTTATAGTCACCCAGTTACGTTGCGACGTTTGATACACACAAAGCATTCCTACGGTGTCAGTGATTTATATGATCTCATGGTCATAGGAACAAATACTTGACACGTAGAAAACAGTAGCAACAAAATGACACGATCAACATGCTACGTCTATTAGTTTGGGTCTAGTCCATCACATGATTCTCCTAATGATGTGATCCCGTTATCAAGTGACAACACTTGCCTATGGTCAGAAAACCTTGACCATCTTTGATCAACGAGCTAGTCAACTAGAGGCTTACTAGGGACAGTGTTTTGTCTATGTATCCACACAAGTATTGTGTTTCCAATCAATACAATTATAGCATGGAGAATAAAAGATTATCATGAACAAAGAAATATAATAATAACTAATTTATTATTGCCTCTAGGGCATATTTCCAACAGTCTCCCACTTGCACTAGAGTCAATAATCTAGTTCACATCACCATGTGATTCTAACGAATCTAACACCCATATAGTTATGGGGTCTGATCACGTCTCGCTCATGAGAGAGGTTTTAGTCAACGGTTCTGAAACTCTGAGATCTGTGTGTTCTTTACAAATCTTTATGTCATCTTATAGATGCTGCTACTATGTGCTATTCAGAAATACTCCAAATATCTACTCTACTATACGAATCCGTTTCACTACTCATAGTTATTCGGATTAGTGTCAAAGCTTGCACCGACGTAACCCTTTACGAAGAAGTCTTTAACCACCTCCATAATCGAGAAAAATTCCTTAGTCCATCAGTTACTAAGGATAAATTTTGACCGTTGCTAGTGATTCAATCATGGATCACTCTATGTACCTCTCAACAGACTTTGAGTAAAGTCACACATCAGGTGCGGCACTCGGCATGGCATACTTCAGATTCTACGGCCAAGGCATAGAAGACGACCTTCGTCTATTCTCTCTATTCTGCCGGTGTCGGGTTTTGAGTATTACTCAAATTTACACCTTACAACACAACCAAGAACTCCTTCTTTGCTGATCTATTTTGACCTCCTTCAAAGATTTGTCAAGGCATGCATCTTGTTGAAACTTCTATCAAGCGTTTCGATTTATCTCCATAGATCTTGATGCTCAATGTTCAAGTAGCTCAATCCAGGTATTCCTTTGAAAAACTCCTTTCAAACAACCTTGTATGCTTTACAGAAATTCTACATTACTTCTGATCCACAATATATCAACCACATATACTTATCAGAAATTCTATAGTGCTCCCACTCACTTCTTTGGAAATACAAGTTTCTCATAAACCTTGTACAAACCCAAAATCTTTGATCATCTCATCAAAGTGTATATTCCAACTCCGAGATGCTTGCACCAGTCCAATGAAGGATCGTTGGAGCTTGCATACTTGTTAGTATCTTTAGGATCGACAAAACCTCCTGGCTGTATCACATACAATGTTTCCTCAAGGAAACCGTCGAGGAAATAATGTTTTGTCTTCCTATCACTACTGGAATTGATAAATTTGCCGTCTGCCGTGCCTTTGCCGTCTGCTGACGCATGGCAAAGATGCTCTTTGCCGTCAGTCGGTACAAAGCGGACGACAAAGAGGTTGCCGATGGCAAAGGTTTTATTTGCCGTCTGCCACCTCTTTGCCGTCTGCTGACGCATGGCAAAGGCCCTAAAGGCGGACGGCAAAGAGCACGCGGACGGCAAAGGGGCGCCACCCTAACGGCCAACTCGCGCCCCACCCCACCCACCCCTTTGTCGTCTGCCTCCCAGTCTTTGCAGACGGCAAAGGGGAGCTCCCCCTAACGGCGCCCAGCCCCCACCCCCCGCTCCCCTAACGGCCAACTCGCGCACTGCCCACCCCAGCGCAACACCTCCCCGCGCACTGCCCACTCCAGTGCCGCCGCCACCACCACCGGAGCTCGTCGGAACTCGCCCTCCCCTCCTCCCCGCGCAACTCCTCCCCGCGCTCGTCCTCCACGCGCCCCTCCTTCCTGCGCCCTGCCCACCCGAGTGCCGCTGCCACCACCGGAGTCGCTCCAGCCCACCACCGCCGTGCGGCCGGAGGTCGCCCTCCCCTCCTCCCCCCGCACCTCCTCCCCGCCGCCCAGGGCCGGAGCTCGCCCTCCCCTCCTCCCACTGCCTCCGCCCCGGCCACCCACTGCCCCTACGCAGGTAAGGTTTTTTTTTTCTTTTTCGCTTTATTTCTTGTTTTTTCTTTTAAATTAGATAGTTAATTTAGATAGTTAGTTTATTTTGTGTTTTTTCTGTTAAATTGGATAGTTAGTTTTTTCTTCTTCTGTGTTTATGTTAATTAGATAGTTAGTTTATTAAGTAGAAAAAGTATATAGAAAAGAAAAAAAATAGATAGAAAAAAGAAATGATAGATGAAGAAGGGTATGGGCCCCAAAAAAGAAATGATAGATTTGCATTTCAAGTAAATGTGCATTTTTGAGAGAAGTTGCATGTTAAGCTTTTGGTCTGAAGATAGGAGGTGTTGACATAAACCTCATGCATGAAGCATTGATGTAGTTTTATTTGCACCTCTTAGATCTTAGCCTTTTGAGGTTCTATTGTGATAGAAACATGTATGTTTGCGCTGAATTGTATGTTATGCTCCTACTCTACATGCTTTATCTAGTCAAACTTAGAAGAAAATAAGAGAATAAAAGAAGAAAGAAGAAGAAGAAGAAGAAGAAAGAGGAGAGGAGGAGAAAGATAAAAGAAAGAAGAAGAAGAAGAAGAAGAAGAAAGAGGAGAGGAGGAGAAAGATAAAAGAAAGAAGAAGAAGAAGAAGAAGAAGAAGAAGAGGAGGAGGAGGAGGAGGAGGAGAAAAAAGAAGAAGAAGAATAATAATAATATGATCAAGAAGAAGAAGAAGAAGAAGAAGAAAAAGAGGAGAGAGGAGAAGAAGAAAGAAGAGGACCCTGACCCCCGACCCGCGGCCCTCGACCACCGGCGCCCGACGCCACCAAACCCCGACCCTCGACCCCCTACCTCCGACGCCACTGACACCCGACTCCCGACCCTCGACACCCGACACCACTGACCCCCGACACCCGACTCTCGACCCCCGACGCCCAACGCCACCAACCCTCGACGCCCGACGCCACCAACCCCCGACCCTCGACCCCCGACCCCCGATGCCACCAACACCCGACTCCCGACCCCCGACCCCCGACGCCCGACACCACTGACCCCGGACCACCAACTCCCGACGCCCGACACCACATACCCCCGACCTCCAACCCCCGACTCCCGACCCCCGACCCCCGACGCCACTGACCATCGACCATCGACCCCCTACCCCCGACCCCCGACGCCACTAACCCCCAACCCCGGGCCCCCGACACCTCTTTGGCCTCTTGTTGATCAAAAAGACCCCAACCCCCGACGCTAGTGACCCTCGACCCCCGATGACACTGACCCCCGACCATCGACGCATTTAACCCGACTCCCGACCACCGACACCCGACATCACCGACCCTCGACGGCACTGACTCCCGACGCCACTAAGCCCCGACCCCCGACACCTCTTCTGCCTTCTGTTGAACGAGAAGGTGCTTTTCGGCCTTCTAGAGGCCCACGGGGTCATAATTTTGTAAATTATGAGTTAGGTCACATATTTTCCGATTATGTTAATTATAAAAACATCGTATTTGTGTTGATCGGGTGAATTTCAATGTGCATTTGTTCGACGACCTCCACGTGCGTTGGACGAGCTCCGCCCTTGCGTTTGTTGGTGAGCACAAATGACTTCTCCTCCTACCCCCTTAATTTGCTTTGTCCCGGTCTTCGTGCCGATGAAACTTGCTAGCTATAGGTTTCTTCAATCATGAGTATGCGTGACCAGTATGCGTCTCCCGTTCGAAAGGGCGACATCTATAAATATGCATTTCTTTGCATATTTATAACCGCCATCCTTTCGAATTGTCCAACATTATCCATGGACAGCCCGAGTATGTGTAGATTGGGTTTATTTTCCCGTATGCTGTGCACCGGATCCGATGCGGAATTTCGTCAGTGCCTCCCTTGTTGTTCTCCGGGTACACATCCTCTCTGCTTATTGCCGAGACGTGTATCAGGAGAACAGCGGAGAGGTGCTGCCGAAATTCTGCGTCGCATCTGGAGCAGAGCATGGGAAAACGAACCCAGTCTACACACACTCGGGTGGGATTAGGACCTATCTTTACCTATTAGCGTGTAGGTTGCATGGAGGTAATAAAACTGACAAACTTGATTAGCGTATGAATATAGATGATGAATTATATATTTATTTCTTGTGCCCCCATAGGTAGCTAGGCAACATGAGTGATCGTGCTTGGATGTACACTGGTCACCCTAGTCAGAAAGACATGACCCATGAATGGTTAACAAAAACGAGGGGGTTTGTGAGAGCTCTCCACGAGCAGACTGAGCTTTGTCAGCTGGATGCCATCGCACAAGTAATGGCTCTGAAGGCTCAATTCAACCTAGGCAGAGAATGCTATGACGCGATGATGACGATATTTGGACGCTTTCTACCCAAAGGCCATGTACTGCCTACAAACCTGTACCAGTCAGAGAAAATCCTTCGTGTACTTAAGATGCCCTATGAGAAGATACATGCCTGTGAGAATGGATGTGCCTTATTTAGTCTTGAGTATGCGGCCTTGAACTATTGCCCCATTTGCAATTCTTCCAGGTATATTGTGGTAGACAACGGCATGGGTGAGAAGAATCAGACCAAAATCCCCATTAGTGTTCTTCGATATCTGCCAATCGTACCAAGACTTCAACGTCTTTTCATGGTCGAAGAGACGGCTAGACAGATGACATGGCACAAATTGGGCAAAAGAACCGAACTAGATGCGTATGGGAATAAGATGCTGGTACACACTTCCCATGGTTTTGCGTGGAGGCACTTCGATGCATTACATAAGGGTAAATCGGAAGATCCAAGGCAACCTAGAGTTGCCATCAGCACGGATGGGTTCAATGTGTATGGTATGACGGCAACACAATATAGTTGTTGGCCTGTATTTGTCATACCACTAAATTTGCCACCCGAAGAGATTATGAAAAGAAAGAACATATTCCTGACGTTGATAATTCCAGGGCCCAACTATCCGGGGAAGAATATGAATGTGTACATGCAGCCGCTTAAGGATGAGTTGCAAGAAGCC
The DNA here is from genome assembly GCF_904849725.1 of Hordeum vulgare subsp. vulgare. Taxonomy (NCBI): domain Eukaryota; kingdom Viridiplantae; phylum Streptophyta; class Magnoliopsida; order Poales; family Poaceae; genus Hordeum; species Hordeum vulgare. The sequence continues at coordinate 380,136,695 of NC_058518.1, forward strand.
TGGGATAATGGGATCAAGACCTATGACACGACTACCAAAACAAATTTCAAAATGCATGTGTGGTACATGTACTCGACGCATGATTATCCGGCGTTTGCGCTATTCGCTGGCTGGTGTGTGCATGGAAGGTTCCCGTGCACCACATGCAAGGCAGCTCTTCAGTAACGTTGGTTGCAGGCTGGTCGCAAGTATTCTTGCTTCGACATGCATAGACAATTCCTACATCCTGACCATAAGTTCAGAAAAGACAAGAAGAATTTCATCAAAGGTAGAGTTGTCAAAAACACTGCACGAGCTGCGTCGACAGGCCAACAGACCCTTGATCAGTTAAACGCTCTCGGGCCTGATCCTTTGCATCCAGGATACTTCAAAGGATATAATACGGAACACGCCTAGACTCACAAGTCATGCTTATGGGATCTCCCTTACTTCAAAGACCTCCTTTGCCCACACAACATTGACGTGATGCACACTGAAAAGAATATTGCGGAGGCCATTTTTGGTACATTGTTCGGCATAGAGGGGAAGTCAAAAGATAATCCTAAGGCTAGCATCGACCTGGAGGCTCTATGTGATAGACCATTGCAAAACTTGCGACAACGGAAAGGAAAGCAAAGCATAGCGAAGCCAAAGGCATGGTTCAATCTTGAAAGGCCAGCTATGAGGGAAATGCTATTGTGGGTGAAAATGCGGTTGATGTTCCCCGATGGGTATGCTGCGAATCTAAAGAGGGGAGAGAGTCTTGAGAAATTGAAAATATTTGGGCTCAAGAGTCATGATTGGCACATATGGATTGAGCGGGTAATGCCGGTGATGTTGCGTGGCTTTATCCCTGAGGATGAATGGCTAGTACTGGCAGAGCTGAGCTATTTTTTCCGTTCTCTTTGTGCGAAAGAACTATCGCCTGGCGTGCTAGATGAAATGGAAGAGTTGGCGCCGGAGTTGATCTGCAAATTAGAAAAGATCTTTCCACCGGGCTTCTTTAATCCAATGCAACATCTGATTTTGCATCTCCCGACCGAGGCAAGAATGGGGGGCCCGTTCAAAATCGATGGTGCTACTCAACTGAGAAGATGCAGAAGACGCTTCGAGCTAAGTGTAAAAATAAACGTAGAATTGAAGCATCGATGGCCGAGGCATTCATTACTGAGGAGGCGGCAAACTTCGTGACAACACACTACGAAGCCAAAAATCATCATTTGCATAACCCGAAGCCTCGGTACAGTGATGGCGATCAAGAAAAAGTTTGATCGAACCTCAGCCTATTCAAAGGTAAGCTCGCACCATCCGGTGCTTCGAAAGGGAAATCGTTGGATGTCGAAGAATGGCGGATCATTTCATTGTATATCTTCACCAACCTAACAGAAGTGCGGCCGTACATCGAGTAAGTTCTCGGTAATTTATTGTTCCGCAACTTCTAATTGCTTTGAACTACTCTTATTCCTGGATATTTGATATAGTCGATACGTCGCCGAATTCTCGGATGGAGCGGTCATCGAAAAGGATTCCGTCGAAGAGTATGAGCTTCTCGCAAAGCAAGGAGGCGACTATCTCGGTTTCATCTCTTGGTTCAAACAAAGGGTAATTTATTACCATTAAGGGCCCATTTGATTTATTGGTCTAATTTGCGGCTAATGCATCCATTCTTTCGTATTAAACTTGTAGGCTGATGCAGAGTCTATGGACGCCGAGTTGAGACAAGTCGCTAATGGTTTTGACTATAAGGTCCGTTCATTTGACAAATACAACATCAACGGGTATCACTTTCGTACCTTTGGCAAAGAGCTATCTATGCCCGACCTAAAGACTACAAATTGTTTTGTCTCTGCTATCGGCGAAGGAGACACCGAGTATTATGGAAGAGTTGAAGCAATTTATGAACTTCTATTCTATGGTGAAAACCCACCGACCGTCGTAGTCTTCAAATGTTATTGGTTTGACCCGAGGGAGACTAGAAGGACTCATGAACATATAGGACTAGTCGAAATCAACCAAAACACCCACTTAGATGTTCCCGATGTCTATATTACGGCTCAACAGGCGACACAAGTTTTCTATCTACCGTGGGCCTGCCAAACTGATCCAAATCTCGAAGGTTGGGATGTCGTTTATGAAGTGCCACCACATTTTATACCACCTACCCTCAATGAAGAGGATTACGAACCTCACATTAACCCAGACACATATGAAGGAGAATTCTTCCAAGAAACACGTATGTCCAAGAAACGTTTCAAGAACCGCTCTACTTCACCCCAGAACATTGAAGTAGACAGCGATAGTGAATCCGTCTTAACCCCTGAGCCCGAACAGGAAGAGCTGGAAGAAGAAGAGGTTACTGTTGCGGATGACCTGTCACTTCTTGACCGATTACATAATGGCGGCCTTCCACATGTTCTTCGTGATAGTGATGATGATGATGCATTTATTGATGATAGTGATGATCATGATGCATTTATTGACCCCGGAGCATATATAGACGAGGACGATTGTTACTAGTTCATGTCAGGTATTCAACTATTATACTATATATAAATTTTGAGTTCATGTTAGGTATTCAATTTTTATTAGTCATGTTGGTATTTATGACGATTATACACTTAAATTATATACATTTTATTACTCATGTTTGTATTTATGTTGTACTAATTTCATTTACTCTTTGTCATGAGAGGTGTTGAAAGATGGTGGGAAAGGGTCGAAAGCACTCCGCGGCTGCTTCTTCGTCGGCGGGTGATGGGATGGGTACTTCCATTCCCGCCTCGCCTCTTCGGAGAGTGTTGCTCTCTACTTTGCAAGGAGCGCCCCCCGTGAGAGGAGGTCGACCCCCCGCGAAGCCGAGAGGCACTAAAGGTACACGTTGTATTCATGTTGGTATTTATGTTGTACTCATGTTGTATGCATATTGGTATTTATATACATTTTATTACTCATGTTGGTATTTATGTTGTACTAAAGGTACACGTGGCCGCGGGAGAGGTAGGGCTACACGGTCTCCGCCACCACCCCAAGCTGATTCACCTGAGCACAAGACTTCTAGGATGGATTCATCTAAGCTGGAGGCTACACGGTCTCCAGTTCACGAGCCTCGGGTCGACGAGCCTCAGGTCGACGAGCCTTCGACCCACGAGACTCTTGTCCCAGAGGCTTCCTTCCACGCGACTCCGGAGCAAAGCAGGGATGAGGGTATGTCCCAAGAGACCCAGTGGGATACCTGGCCTGAGGCAAGTGGCCATGCTGGTAGCGACGAGGAGCTGGGTGAGGGGGCTACCGTCTACCAGCGTGGTAGTTCGGGGCTCCCGCTCATGCCAGCGACCCCCGAGCAGAGGTGGTCGATTAGGCTAAATGGGGACAAGTAAGTTAATTTACTCTTATTTAACCTTTTGCCTTCGCGTTTTCTCAAATATCTAATGTTTTGGCTTTAATTTGTCATACTGTAGGGGTTGGATTGTTGCCAAGGGTGTCCGCAAGCCCAACAGCGTCCTTGGTGTTCTTTGCCGTCAAAACTTCCCAGGGTTTGTTACGTTGCCCGGTCGGGAGCGAGAGGTAGGAATGACCTGGGAGCACTACTTGGGTGCCCCAGCCCCGCCGGAGGTGGAGATCGACGGTGTTTTGTGTGACACGAGGGCGGACATGGTGATCCGAAAGTTCTGGGTAATTTCTCTTTCACACAATTATAAGTCAACCATAGTTATTTATTGTACTAATCGGTGTTGTCTCGTTTGCAGACCTACTACAGGTGTGAGGAGGGATACGAGGAGGACGCAGCAAAGGTTATCGAAACCGAATGTCGCCGCCTACTTCAAAATTTTCGGCACGAGGCTCGAGTGCGGGCTGTTCGAGACTACTATGCCACGCGTCGTATTAGGCTTGACAAGGCGAAGTGCCATGATGCTAAGATGGAGAAGGAGCATTACATGAAGGTAATTACATATTATTAAGGCTTTGTAGTTAGTTTCCTTGATTTGGTTCTTACGCGCTCAAATTTCTCTTTATTAACTTAGGTGCCCCCGAGATGGTGTGTGGATAAGATGGATTGTTGGGAGGCCTTGGTGGATCAGTGGTGCTCCGAAACGTGGGAGGCCAGCCACAACAACGCCAAGGAGAGGCGTGGCAAAATGGTTGGCATGCCACACCATCAAGGGAGCGTCAACTTAATCCAATTTGGCGAGAACTGGGTATGTGGTTTGCTTCATGCCTCATGCAATTCATTCTTAATGCTATCTTGAGCCCTTTACCAATACAATTTTCCTCTCTCTCTCTTTTAGGCGCGTCACAATAAGACGGAGGCGCCACAGATGTACGACCTGTATGCGATGGCCCATACTGCCTCGTACAAGAAGGTCAAGGCATTCTCTGAGTCTGACCTCAAGCATCCAGAAAACTTCACCAACATCTCCTCCCACGACAAGCTCGTGAAGTACAGAGATCATGGGAAGGCGAGGAAAGGGGAGGACTTTAACCCGAGCGAGGGGCCTATTGATCCAGAGCTGGTGATGATAGCTGGCAACGGGAGGCCCCATGGCTCGATCGCCATTGGAGACGGCCTTATACGTTGTCCTAGCTCTCTCCGACAGATAAAGGCACGCCAAACAAGCTCTTGTCCGGAGATAACACGTCGTGCACGGCCAGTCGAGCTCGCCATCGAGGTTAGTTTAATGGACTCAAATATCTTTCCGCATTATGTTGTGCGTTGGAACCAATATGCTAACAATGAGTTGTGTTGTAGGCTGCTATTCAGAAAGAGAGAGAGGCAATGCAAGCGGCTATGGCGGAGAAGGATAAGGAAATTAGGGAGCTGGAGGAGAGGACGACTGCATTGGTGGAGGCGGAGAGGGCACGGAATGATGCGTCTACCAGGGCCATATACGAGCTCTTCGTGGTAAGTTTCTTCTTCATGTTATTTCAAATCTTGCATTTGAATGTCCGTTTCATTAATAAATAAAAAGTTTGACTTGTCGAAACCAAATGTACAGTCTATGTGCAAGAAGAACGGCCAAGTCCCTCCGCGGATGCCAGTCGTTAACGTGGCGGGGACGGTGAGTTTCATTTCAGTGGACTGATCTTAAGAGTGTCCTCATGCTAACTACACATTGCAAACGATGTTTGGTGCAGAATATGTCCCGAAACGCATCGCACGACCCTTCTACAATCGAGCCTTCTCCAGGGCAGCCTTCTCTAGGGCAGCCTTCTCCAGGTGAAACAAGCCAGAGCCACCGTGCTTGACCCTAACTTAGGTATGTTATTTCTAGTGTTTTAATAAAAGATAGCTCGATGACATAATTAGCTTAGTTAGCTCCTAAATGGTCTATTTAATAAAAAATGACCTATGCTTAGCTAAGATCTCTCCAAAATGACATAATTAGCTCCAAAAAGGCATTCTTAGCCAATTTAGCCCGAAGAAGGGGACGAGAGGAGAAGAAAGAGGAAAAATTAAAGGAAGGAAGAAGAAGAGGAGGAGAAGAAGAAGAAGGAGAGGGAGGAGGATAAGAAGAAGGAGGAGAAGAAGGAGAAGGAGCTCCTCCTTCTCCTTCTTATTCCTCCTTCTTCCTCCTTCTCCTTCTCCTTCTCCTTTTATTCTTCTTCTCCTCTTCCTTCTCCTTCTCCTCCTCCTCCTCCTCCTCCTTCTTTTACTTCTTCTTCTATTTCTCTTATTCTACGTAGCTTAGACTCATCCAACAAAGCCTAAATTGGCTAATTATCCATCTAAATGACATAATTAGCTTAGTTAGCTCCTAAATGGTATATTTAATAAAAAATTACCTATACTTAGCTAAGTTCTCTCCTAAATGACATAATTAGCTCCAAAAAGGCATTCTTAGCCAATTTAGCCCGAAGAAGGGGATGAGAGGAGAAGAAAGAGGAAAAATGAAAGGAAGGAAGAAGAAGAAGAGGAGAAGAAGAAGAAGGAGAGGGAGGAGGATAACAAGAAGGAGGAGAAGGAGGATAAGAAGGAGAAGGAGCTCCTCCTTCTCCTTCTTCTTCCTCCTTCTTCCTCCTTCTCCTTCTCCTTCTCCTTTTCTTCTTCTTCTCCTCTTCCTTCTCCTTCTCCTCCTCCTCCTCCTCCTTCTTTTAATTCTTATTCTCTTTCTCTTATTCTATGTAGCTTAGACTCATCCAACAAAGCCTAAATTAGCTAATTATCCATCTAAATGACATAATTAGCTTAGTTAGCTCCTAAATGGTCTATTTAATAAAAAATGACCTATACTTAGCTAAGTTCTCTCCTAAATGACATAATTAGCTCCAAAAAGGCATTCTTAGCCAATTTAGCCCAAAGAAGGGGACGAGAGGAGAAGAAAGAGGAAAAATGAAAGGAAGGAAGAAGAAGAAGAGGAGAAGAAGAAGGAGAGGGAGGAGGATAAGAAGAAGGAGGAGAAGGAGGAGAAGAAGGAGAAGGAGCTCCTCCTTCTCCTTCTTCTTCCTCCTTCCTCCTTCTCCTTCTCCTTTTACTTTTCTTCTTCTTCTCCTCTTCTTTCTCCTTCTCCTCCTCCTCCTCCTCCTCCTTCTTTTACTTCTTCTTCTCTTTCTCTTATTCTACGTAGCTTAGACTCACCCAACAAAGCCTAAATTGGCTAATTGTCCATATAAATGACATAATTAGCTTAGTTAGCTCCTAAATGGTCTATTTAATAAAAAATGACCTATACTTAGCTAAGTTCTCTCCTAAATGACATAATTAGCTCCAAAAAGGCATTCTTAGCCAATTTAGCCCGAAGAAGGGGACGAGAGGAGAAGAAAGAGGAAAAATGAAAGGAAGTAAGAAGAAGAAGAGGAGAAGAAGAAGAAGGAGAGGGAGGAGGATAAGAAGGAGGAGAAGGAGGAGAAGAAGGAGAAGGAGCTCCTTCTTCTTCCTCCTTCTTCCTCCTTCTCCTTGTCCTTCTCCTTTTCTTCTTCTTCTCCTCTTCCTTCTCCTTCTCCTCCTTCTTTTACTTCTTCTTCTCTTTCTCTTATTCTACGTAGCTTAGACTCATCCAACAAAGTCTAAATTGGCTAATTATACATCTAAATGACATAATTAGCTTAGCCAGCTCCTAAATGGTCTATTTAATAAAAATGACCTATACTTAGCTAAGTTCTCTCCTAAATGACATAATTAGCTCCAAAAAGTCATTCTTAGCCAATTTAGCCCGAAGAAGGGGACGAGAGGAGAAGAAAGAGGAAAAATGAAAGGAAGGAAGAAGAAGAAGAGGAGAAGAAGAAGGAGAGGGAGGAGGATAAGAAGAAGGAGGAGAAGGAGGAGAAGAAGGAGAAGGAGCTCCTCCTTCTCCTTCTTCTTCCTCCTTCTTCCTCCTTCTCCTTCTCCTTATTCTTTTCTTCTTCTCCTCCTCTTCCCTCTCCTTCTCCTCCTCCTCCTTCTTTTACTTCTTCTTCTCTTTCTCTTATTCTACGTAGCTTAGACTCATCCAACAAAGCCTAAATTGGCTAATTATCCATCTAAATGACATAATTAGCTTAGTTAGCTCCTAAATGGTCTATTTAATAAAACATGACCTATACTTAGCTAAGTTCTCTCCTAAATGACATAATAAGGCTTATGTGGCTGCAACATGACCTATTCCCCCTAACTTAGGTATTGAATGGCCTATAATTAGCCTAGCTAGATCAAAAATGGCTTAATAAGCATAGTTTGCTCCGGAATGACCTATTTTACCCAAGTTAGCTCCGAAACGACCTATAGTTAGCTAGGGTTCCACCTAAATGACATAATTAGCTTAGTTAGCTCCTAAATGGTCTATATTTAGCTAATTTCTCTCCGAAATAACCTATATATACACTACTTCATCTAGTATTATTCTTCTAACTTTCTTATTTGCCATTTTGCAGATTACCTTCACTTCACGGGAAGCTTGGAAAATATTGATGGAATGCTTGAAGATGATTTCTTGTACCATGGGTTGTATTGAAACTATTGTAGTATATGAATATATGAAACTTTGTATGCACGTGGATGAAACTGGTGTAATATATGAAACTTTGTATGCACGTGGATGCAACTTGAAAGCTGGATATAAGAGGTTATTTTAATATGGTTATGAGTACGGAAAGAAATTTATTTATGTCAAATATATATATATGTATCCTGATTATTGTTAAAAATGCTGGATATAACAAAAAATAAATAAATAAAGGGGCTGGTTCCCCTCTTTGCCGTCTGCCCCCGCATGGCAAAGAGGGGGAGGCAGACGGCAAAGGGGGGAATCTGCCCCCTCTCTCTCCCCTCTTTGTCGTCTGCCCCCACATGGCAAAGGGGGGAGGCAGACGGCAAAGGGGGGGGGATCTGCCCCCTCTTTCTCCCCTCTTTGCCGTCTGCCCCCACACGGCAAAGGAGGGGAGGCAGACGGCAAAGGGCGGAGGCCTGCCATTAACACTTAACGGGGACGTTGCACCCTTTGCCGTCCCAGTTAAATTGTCGTCTGCCCCCTCGTGGCAAAGATTCTTTGTCGTCCGCTTTGGGAAAGCTGACGGCAAAGAACCTCTTCACCGGATTTTTTTTATCGTCTACTTTGCCGTCTGCTGACCGACGGCAAAGCCTTTGCCGTCCGTGGTTGCACCCTTTGCCGTCCGCTTTGGCAGACGGCAAATTTTTGAATTTCAGTAGTGTCACATGCGAGCGCTACTACTAAGTGGGGCCCACTAGCAGCAGCGGTGCTGCAAAACAAAGCGCTACCGCTAAACACTTAGCAGTAGCGCTGGATTTTGGGCAACGCTCCTACTACAGCTACCGTCGGTGGCATCGTCTGGTCCCACATATTAGTAGCGCGTTTTTGATAAGCAGCGCTACTGCTAAGTTCTTAGTAGTAGCGCTTAACTGGATCAATGCTACTCCTAATTAGCAGCAGCGTTTTCTTTTTTCCAGCGCTACTACTGAGGTCCTGCCTATAAGCATTTCCCTAGTAGTGATGTGTTACTGAAGTTCCTTCCCTTTGACAAGAAGTACGTCTCCGTTGGAGCGGTGTGGAGGCACAATGCTCCCCAGGAAGCCACTAGGGCCACCGTATTCTCCTCACACCCTCACACAATGTGAGATGACGTGATTCCACTATTGGTGCACTTGAAGGCGGCGACCGGACCTTTACAAACAAGGTTGGGGCTATATCCACACAAAGCTTGGAGGCTCCCAACAAGACCATGGAGCTTCACCACAATGGAATGTGGCTCCAAGGTGACCTCAACCGTCTAGGGTGCTCAAACACCCAAGAGTAACAAGATCCGCAAGGGATTAGTGGGCGAATCAAATATCTCTTGGTGGAAGTGTAGATCAAGGCCCTCTCAAACAATCCCTAGGAAAACAACAAATTTGATTGTCTAGGGAGAGAGATCGGGCAAGAATAAGCTTTTGGAGCAACGATGAAGCTTGGGGAGGTAAGAGGTAAGCTTCTCAGGGAAGAAGACACATATATATAGTGGGGGGTACAATCCAACCGTTACCCGCCCACTAACTGCACTAACCAAGCGGTACTACTGCTCTAGGAGCGGTACTACCGCTGCTAGGAGCGGTACTACCGCCCGACATCTCACCAACCACGGTAGTATGAAAATACTACCATGCCTACCACTGTGGGGGGGGGGAGGATGCGCAAAAAGTCTGACGGAGCAGTAGTAAAAAACTACTACCGCCCCAAGGGCGGTAGTACCACTCATGGAGTTGTAGTAAAAAATTACTACCGCCCCTAGAGCGGTACTACCGTTGTGCCAACGCTACTACCGCTGGCCCTTTTGCACATTCATGAAAAACAAGGTTGGAGCTCCATTGTAGCAAGGGAAAGGTGGTGCACTATAAATGTGTACGTGATGATTCCACCCAAACCTTTCCAACGTGGACCCCCTCTTAATAGTATGGCTTTCCTATGACTCAAATCCACCAAAGAGAAACGTAGAAAGCAGTCGTCTTCGAAAGACTCTGAGGGGCATCGAATCATCTTGTGCCTAGTCATGAAATATCTGAAATGCTCAATGCACACGATTAGTCCGCACAGGCATTGTCATCAATCACTAAAACCACTTAGGGAGAAATATGCCCTAACATGTGCTCCAAACCCTCCTACTAAGGCTAAAAAAGTTTGTAGCTCCCAAGAGGACTACAAAGGACATTCATGCAGCTACCCAGGAGAAAGGCCCTGCTTCCAGTGCCTTTGCTGCAGAGGAAGAAGAAGAGGATCCACCTATTCTCAGGAAGCTCCGACCAAATTTGCCACTGCACAATGTTGCTCATCTAGTAGCTGAAGATATGAAGAAGAGGAAATATGCAGGTTTGAGGAAATGGAGAGTTGTTGATCCATATGCCATTAGGAGAAGAACTGTTGTTGATCCAAGGTTCCACACCAAGGAACAACAAGATTTTTATGAGACTCTCTTGTATGACAAAAGTCCAGCTGTTATTGACATGAGATATGTTGACTGGGCTTACATCAAAGCCCATGAAAATTTCTTTCTCCATGTGCAAGACAATTTCAAGTCAGTAGACATTGAAGATTTTCTTGGGAAAGAGATGACCCATGGAATGATGAACTGATCATGCAATTCTACTCAACTATTCATTTCTATGGAGATGGTTCTATTGTCTGGATGACTCATGGTCACAAGTATGAGTCAACAATTGATGAGTGGGCCACTATCATTTGTGCCCCTAAGCAGAAATAGAGTGATGTTGATGTGTACTCTGAGCAGAAGATGAGTCACAACTCCATGGCCAACATGTACAAGCCAATTCTTCACAAGTTCTTGTCTACTCGTAAGCTTCGCTGAGTGTACTTCTTGCAAGCAGGGATACCCACAACTAACACCATTCTGAGATACACCTTGGTGCCTAAATCAGATGATGAGAAAATGACTAGAGGTCACTTCACAAATTTGTTGCACATTTGGACATTCGCACTAGATTCAGAGTTATGGACTTGATAGTAGAGACTATCCGGAGGACTGCTGCTGGTCAGAAAAGATCTTGTGGATATGCCCCGTACATTTATATGCTTATCAATGCCAAGCTAGGTAAGCATGAATTTCTACTTGATCATCCCCATTTACCCCTTCAACCAGAATTTGAAGACAATGAAGTGGCAATAGATGACAATCATCCCAGCTCAGCTGCACCTAGAATGGCAGCAGAGGCAGCAGAAGCTGAGGCTGCTAGAAATGTGCCACCACCAGTTCCACAGCTCAGAACTCAAGCTAAGAAAATGGTATTCCTAGTTAGCTCTGTCCAAGTTATGGAGAAGAACATCTCGGAGATTCATAAGAGTTTGGAGAATCGTGGAAACAAAGTTCCATGACCTGGATGTGAAGGTAATGGAGCTGACCACTACAATCAAACAGCTTCAACATTAAGTAGACTCAATGATGATTCCACGCTCAGATGATAAAGATGATGATGATGATGACGATAATGGTGATGACGATAATGATGATGAAGAGTCGCCTCCTCGCACTACCACTCAGTTTATTACCAGGCCCTGGTCAGTAGATGTGCCAGTGTCGGAAGCCAGACCAACTTCATCAGCCCAGGCATCTACACCTTCAGCTTCAGCTCCAGCTCAAGCACCTCTAGCATCCACTCCTCCAGCTCCAGGACACTCAGCAGAAGCCTTCGTGGACGCTCTTCTATCGACTCATTCATCATCTGCCCAGAGAGACGATTAGCTCTATACTTTTGAACTTCTTGGTAACTTGTTGCCAAAGGTGAAGAAATGTATAGATCATAGGGCATCGAGAGAGAGAGAGTTTTTGACTTTATTTGCTCTCATTTGGTTTTACAAAACTTTGGTCTTTCAGATGGCCTTATACTTGTTTCTGTGTGTGATCATACACTTTGCTTCGTTGATGCTACATTATTATCTTTTAGCTATCTATGCGATGATCATTCACTTATCTTGTTGGTGTCATGTGCATTACTATTCTTTCTTATCTTATATGCGTGCCAGCAAGATGTATGTGACATGGAAAAGTGACCCATGATCCTAATTGATTGTGCATTTGCATTCAAATGCAAATTATATATAATGCACAAATTTTGGGGGAGCTCTTGCTTTTCACATACTCCTCAAAGTGTCGATGCTAATCATTGATTATATCTTTCTTCGAAGCTTTGATCTGCATGTTGTCGTCAACTACCAAAAAGGGGGAGATCGAAAGCACAATTGCTCCCTAGGGTGGTTTTGATAATTGATCACAACATATGCATCATTGGACTAATATGTTTATCCAAGTATATTTCAGAGAAGTTCAAAAGATGCACTGGCTAAAGGCTTATGTGGAGATGCCCCTTGATGCAAGAAAGGAATAAGATTGGCCCGAGCTTCAAGCTAGAAGACTCTTCATTTTATATTTGTGAGAAATCACTTTTGGTTCCATAGCAAAGCCAATACTATTAAAAGGGGGTGAGGTATTAAAATGAACTGGTTGCTCAAGTGCTCAAAGTTATCCACCAAAATACTTAGTCATTTTTCCCACATAACCATTCTGTCCAAAGCCACACACTCAAAATCGGTTCCACCAAGTTTCTCATTTCGGCACTACCGATTTTCACCTCAGGCAGAACCCTAGCCATAGCCACCAAATCGGTGCAACCGAAACCATATCGGTGCTACCGAGTTTAGGTGACCAACTTTCTATTGCCTTAGTACACAAAATCAGAATTTTTGAGTTTGTGTATGGTGTCACCGAGTTGTGTCATCTGACCATTAGCCACCTTTTCGGTGCCACCGAGTTGTGCATATCGGTTCCACTGAGATTCAAAAGTTGTTGCCTTTAGTGCAAATCGGTACCATCGAGTTTATGACTTCGGTGTCATCGAGTTGGTCACTTTAGGTGTAATGGTTGGATTTTGGCTGCTTCCTATATATACCCATCCACCCATCTCTCATTCTTGGGAGAAGCACTCACAACACACACCTCATTGCCATACCATTTTCCCGAGAGAGAGCCACATACTCATGCGTTGAGACCAAGATATTCCAATCCAATCATATGAAACTTGATCTCTAGCCTCCCCAAGTTGCTTTCCACCAAATCAATCTCTCCTACCCAATCCTATTCTGTGAGAGAGTGATTTTGTGTTGAGGAGACTATCATTAGAAGCACAAGAGCAAGGAGTTCATCGTTCTACCACATCTATTACCTTTTGGAGGGTGGTGCCTCCTAGATTGGTTAGGTGTCGCTTGGGAGCCTCCTATTTCGTGTTGTGGAGTTGAACCAAGATGTTTCTAAGGGCAAGGAGATCGCCTACTTCGTGAAGATCTACCGTAAGTAAGGCTAGTCCTTCATGGACGGAAGCCGTGGTGGAATAGACAAGGTTTCTTCTTCGTGGACCCTTTGTGGGTGGAGCCCTCCGTGGACTCTCATAGTCGTTACCCTCCATGGGTTGAAGTCTCCCCTAACATGGACGTACGATAGCATCACATATCAGAACCATGCCAAAAATCGTCGGGTCAACCTCATGCGTTTGATCTCCCTACCTTACTCCTTTACTTTACACTTGCATGTTTTATATTCCGCTGCTATACTCTTAGAACTGCATGTGTAGGGTGTACTTGACTTGCCATAACTGTCAAAACTGGCCCTCAACTAAAACTGGGAAAATGCTAAATTTTTATCTTGTCAAGTAGTCTAATCACCCCCCCCCCCTCTAGACATACTTTTGATTCTACACATGCTTATGAACAAAATAAAGCTTTTACCCAACATATAGTAGAAGCTATGGTAAAATCCTATGATGAAAATCATGAGCTAGAAGTCTCTATTCCTAGAAAGTTGCATGATGAGTGGGAACCTACTATTAAAATTAAATCAAAAAATACAAATGCAATGCCTCGTGTGACCTAGATGCCAGTGTTTCAACTATACCTAAATCTTTATGTCATGTACTTGGTCTCATTAATATTCATGAGTATTCCCTTAATTTACATCTTGCAGACTCTACTATCAAGAAACCTACAGGAAGAATAAATGATGGTTTCATAATTTCTATTAGAAATTATGTGCCTGTAGATTTTATAGTTCTTGATATTGATTGCAACCCATCTTGTCCAATAATACTTGGGAGACCTTTTCTATGAACTATAGGTGCATTAATTGACATGAAAGAGGGAAACATATGGTTCCAATTCCGATTAAGGAAAGGGATGAAACACTTACCTCGAAATAGAATCAAACCACCTTATGAATCTATCATGAGAGATATTTATGGATGGAGTGTCAAAGATTGCAACACTTCAATCATATGCATTATGCCTAGCTAGGGGCATAAAACAATAGCGCTAGTTGGGAGGCAACCCAATAGTTATCTTTATATTTTTGCTTTTAATTTCTGTTTGTGTGTGTTAAAATGATTGTTGCCTCTATAATGATTATGTTTTTGTGTTTAATTTAATATTTGTGCCAAGTAAATCCTTTGGGGTGATTTGAATGATAATAGAATTGATGCGGTGCAAAAACAGAAAGTTTAGCGTGTAGTGTAGAATTTCTCTCATTTTACTCGAACGTCTTTTTTATCTTAATTTTTTACATCGTATTTCTATAACTATTACTCAAGTATTCCTAATTTTTTGAATTATATAAGTATGGTAATTACCTATATCATTAGAGACAGTTTTGTTTTAGATAGATTTTGCTTTTGCTTGTTTTGATGATGCCATGGATTGCATCGGGTGGTATAAGTCATGGAAAAGTTAGAATACAGTACCTTATGCAATAGTAAAATATGAATCAAATTATAACAGTACCTAAGGTATTTGATATCTTTATTATACTAATGGATCTCACAAAGTTTTTGTTGAGCTTTGTGTGCTGAAGTTATCAAGTTTTGTGGGTTATCACGATGTTTGAAGGAATAAGGAGTAGCAAGAGCCTAAGCTTGGTGATGCCCAAGGCACCCCAAGGTAATATACTAAGGAATACTCAAGTGTCTAAGCTTGGGAATGCCCCGGAAGGCATCCCCTCTTTCGTCTCAATCCATCGGTATGTCACTTGGAGCTACATATTATTCATCACATAATATGAGTTTTTCTTGGATCATCGTTTTCTTTAGTTTGGTTTTTGTTTTAGTTTTACACAATCACTGTTTGCTAGACACACCTACTTGAGAGAGACACATATTCATCATGATTTGTTAGAATACTCTATGATCTTCACTTATATGTTTTGAGCTTAGCAGTTGCTTTAGTGCTTCACTTATATATTTTAGAGCACGGTGGTGTGTAGATTTTGTATAAATAATTGCACTCTCATTCTCCGCTTATATTTGTTTGAGAGTCTAATAGGGGGCAATAGTAATTTGCATGGGTTATAAGAGTAGTTCAAAAATGATACGTTTTCGGGGATGATATAACGAAAACTTTCATGTACCAATAAAAGAGAAATTGTGAGTTAATGATATTGATTTGGTAATATGGAAGGGTGTGAGTACATGGTTGTCGGCTAGTATAAATATTGATAGTTAAAGGGTATTACTTGTTGTTCCTCTAAATATTGGTTATGGCATGGTGATGATGTGTGAGCATTCTTATTCCTCGTTCAAATCCTAGTGTTGTTCACATTGAGGGGCACGATGGTTAACTCCTACCAACTTCCTCCCTAGGGGCATGTGATACGTCTCAAACATATTGACTTTTCCAAACACTTTTGCCATTGTTTTGGCCTCATTCTTGCATGATTTGAATAAACTAACCCGGACTGACGCTGTTTTCAGCAGAGCTGCTTGTATGGTTTTCTTGTGTGCAGGAAAATGGGTATTTAGACGTCCCGGAAAATTCTCATAAAAATAGAGAAAATCCACGCACCGGGAGGAACCATGGGCTAGAAGATGGGCTAGAGGGGAGCCACAGGGCCCCCAGGCGACCTGTTGGCGCGACCTGCCCCCTAGCCGCGCTCGGAGGCCGCCTGGTGGGGTCCACCCCCTCTAGTGCCCTACTTTGGCTCCTATTTTTACTCGTGACAGAGAAATACCAGAACATAAGTCGTTTTGCAAGTTCTCCACGCGGAGCCGCCGCCACCCTCGGTTCTTCTCCGGGAGAGCTAATCTCGAGGCTGCTTTGGCCTCCGAAGAGGGGAAATCATCGCCATCGTCATCACCATCACCACTCCATCATCCTCCCATGGCTTCTCCCATCATGTGTGAGTAATTCCCTGCTGTAGTTGAAGGGGATGGGAGAGATTGGATGAGTTAGATCATGTAATAGTTCGTCGGATTGTTGGGGGCATGTTGGTGTTTATAATCTTTGCTACTACTTGTTACTCTTAATGCTTGTCACTTTGGGCCCGAGTGTCATGATTTCAGATCTGAATTCATTATGTTTTCATGAATATATTGTGTTCTAAATCCTATCTATGAGTAGTATGCACCTATTATAGTCCGGAACCGGCAATCCCAATGGTGACAGCTTGGGACACCAAAGGGGATAGACTATAGTTTGAGGATTCCATGTATCCATTGATTGTTAATGCTTTGTTCCGGTGCTCTTTGATAGGAGCACCTTAATCTCCATAAGTTCCTTTTGGCCCCGTTGATAGCGGGATGGTAGGACAAAAGATGGTGTGCAAGTTCTTATTGCAAGCACGCACGACTACCTTGGGATACATGCCTAATGTTTGATATATGCCTAGATGATCATTACTTTTCTACGTGTCTTGCCCTAAGTGAAATACATGATATCTCTCATCCATGACCAACCATCCATCTCCCTAGCCTAAAGTGTTTTAATACTGCTAGTTACAAGTTTCTTTACTTTCGTCGTTTTCTTTCGTTGCTTTGCCACTATTATTTCCGTTGCCACCATCACTTCCATATCACCGTTGTTACTAATATTTCGTTGCCAAGCAAGTATATTCCAGGTGCGGTTGAATTGACAACTCAACTGTTAAAGCTTATAAATATTCTTTGGCTCCCCTTGTGTCTAATCAATAATTTGGGTTAACTTACCCGCGAAGACTGTTGCGATTCCCTACACTCGTGGGTTATTAAGACCATTTTCCGATACTGTTGCCGAGGAGCATAGCTTTATTTATAAGTCTACTTGGAGTTATTTTTCTTGCTGCGATTTATTCACTATGGGTAAGAAAGGAGATCCCAAGGTTCCAATTTTACCATCCACTACAAGAAAAGGTATTGTTCTTAGTACTAGCGCTACGCTTGATTCACCTTCCATTATGAGTAATTTTGCTTCACCGCCATCACATGTTGCTTCTACCGAGTCTGTCACTATGCATGTTACTTTTGATGATGCTTCTACTACTATTGATGAGCCTGGTTTACTTGGTTATTTTATTGTGTCTCAGATTGCTAAGGCTGCTAAGCAGTCTGGAATTGCACTTCCTATTACACGCTACCCCATTGGTAGATCTTTTGGTTTCCCAGACTTGAGTGGTCTCAAGGAAAGAATTCTTGATGATGATTATATTGAACTTGATGATGATTATATTGAACTTGATGATGATTTATGCAGGGAACTTACAGAGTGTGCTGACTCTGACCCTGCTTATGTTAAGAAGCTGCTTGAAAAGCATTCTATGAAGAACAAGTTTACTCTTGATCCTAAGTTTTCTTCATCTCCTATTTGCATTGAGGATGCTGATTTTGATTTCTTTGTTGATCTTTCACTTATATCCACAGTTGAAGTTGACCCCTTTTACGACAGAGAAGATGACGATGCTATTGCACACCTTACTAAACTCACCGAGTTGGGTGGCTTATTCACTACAGAGGACAAGAAGAGAAATTATTATGTTACTAAGCTACTTCCTTTCTCTTTGAAGGAAGATGTTAAAGCATGGTATGATGCACTACCATGCGGTCCATTAAGAGTCCTCAAGATTTAGCTCAATCTTTTGTTGCTACATATTTTCCTGCTCATAAGCAACATGCTCCTTTACGAAGAATTTATAACTTTAAACAGTTGCAGGATGAGCACCTCCCTAAAGCTTAGGGGAGGTATTGCACTTTACTTAAGGCTAGACCGGTGCATGGAATCCCTAAGAATGAATTGCTTGATATATTTTATGTTGGTCTAACCGATGAATCTAGAACCTATCTGGATAGTTGTGCTAGTTGTGTTTTCAGGAAAGAACACCAGACGATGCTGAAGAACTAATGTGGAAGATAGCTAAAAATCATGATGATTGGTCCATTCCTAAACCATCTCCACCACCTAAGAAGAGGGGCATGCTTTTCTTGAACCCCAAAGTTATGCAAGAAGCAAAGAAGTCTATTAAAGAGAAAGGTATTAAAGCTGAAGATGTGAAGAATCTACCTCCTATTGAGCAATTATGTGAGCCTACCACTCACCCACCTATGGTAGAGCTACACTCTCTTTTAGAATTCAATGCAAGAGACATCCCTCATGGTAAACCCCCTGATCAATGTTTAGATGAGCTTGATAATTTTATTGTCAATCAAAATCACTTTATGAGAGGATTCAAAGCCAATTGCATGATAATTCCCTTGCTATGAAAAGTTTGCTTGATGTTTTAAGTAGAACTGTCAATGATGTTAAAGGTCTTGTTAAACATTTTCATATGGTTCAAACTCAGCTTAAACAAATTTTTAATGTGCAAAAAGATTTGCTTGCTAACAATGCCAAACAAGTTGATACGCAGGCATATATGGTATAAAGACCCAAGGTGGTACGCACACCCAGGACCCTCTTTATCCGGAGGGGCATCGGAAGAGGATTGAGCAAGAAATATTGTCTAGTTTGCACAGTAACGCAAGAAATATTGTCTAGTTAACATAAATATTCAGTTCACTAGACCAACTAGCACAGTTCTAGATGTATATTCTGTGAATATTGTAGGAAATAACTTTTCATGGCCTTTTACATGGAGCGCTTACTGCACGAGTACACCTGAGCGGCTAGGCCAAGTGAACCCCACCAAGTGGACAACCTATTATCATGTATTTTCATATTTCTGCATATTTCCCCTGTGGCAGAACAGATTAAATGAAATTAATACACTGATGAATAAATAAATAATGGTACTAGAAGGCACTCAGACTAAAGCACTAAGCATTGGAAAATACAGTTTGAGAACGGGGAAACCAAGGTCTTCAGCAAGCGTCACAAGCAAAATACAGGCCTAAGGTACAAGCAAGTGGCCAATCCAACTGCTTCAGCAATGCTGCATGGTACAATGATGGCTTGTTATCCAACACGGTTGCCCATGCTTGCAACATCATCACTGTTCAGAACTCTGACAGCATGATAACGTCGTCGATCTTGAGAATCATCTTCACAACCTGCGTCGCCAACAATATCTGTTGTTGCTTGCCAATCAGAGTCTCAAAGACGTTCTGTACTCTCATATCGTTGGACCCGACATCATTGCAGTCGATGCCACAGTAGGGATTGGTCTCCTGCAGAGGTGGTCACTGGTCAGAATCACATGCGTGATGTGTGTTACGCAAATGCGAAATGAGACATCCAAACCAGCTTTTAATCACAGCATAAAATATGCTGCATTGACGGCATCAGGCAGTAAATGGTAGGATTGTGCAAAGCACATAATGTATTGGGTTGCCTTAGCCCTTCAGTGATATTACGAGGCAAACTATATTACAAGCACAAAAACACTAGGATCTGTACACACATCCGACTCAAAGTACAAGGCTGAGTGACAAAACAATGAATCAACAACAACATATTAGACGAGCGGACTGGGGGCATAAGACAACAGAACCATACATTACCTGAATTTGCTGAGATTTTACTGCAGTCAACGTATCAATAGGTGGCAAACCACTGTTTTCAGCCAAGGCTAGTGGAATCCCATCCAACACATCAGCAAACGACCTGATTGCATACTGCAAGTACAAAGAACACGATTAAACGATATTGCATCTTGTTGCAACTTAGCTGTTGAAACTCAGCAGTTACCTGCTCGGCTCCAGCATATCGATCTGCAGCAGCTTCAACAGCAATTGAGCAAGATATCTCAGCTGAGCCGCCACCATAAACAATAGAGTTATTGTGGATCAGATTTCTAGCCACACAGAGAGTGTCGTGAATACTTCTCTTGGCCTCCTCAATTATCATTTTGTTGCCTGCATGGTAGCAGCTGGCTTTATCATGGAAACTCCAAACGTAATTAATCTTTTAGCTAGTGCGCATATTCAATAAATACTAGCGGTATCAGGCAATGATTTTCTACTTAGCATAGTTGGTTGGGTAGCTACAATAGAAGTATGAGGTCTTACAATTCTTCAATAGAATTATCTTTTAGAATCCTACAATTCTTCAAGGAAAAGTAACACACAACCCACTGGTGCGTCATACAATCGCGAAGATATGAACGGTATGAATATTTTGTACCCATTCTACAAATCCAACTGGTTATGTATGACGAGGTACTCTCAAACTATTATCTGAGATAATGTAACCAACACAACGATGGGTCATAGGACCAGGGACTCACAAATTATGACCTAATTAAAAACCAATAGTATCATAAAAATTGTATTCATAGAATGGAGAAGTGAATGTTACAAAGAAATTTCTCATGTATTTCAGTGCACAATTCGCATGCATGCAAGATTAATAACTAAAATTATGCAAGTTTATTAAATTCGACAATTGAGTGCCAAACAGTGAAACTGTCATGTATCGATACTGCCAACACTGGTAAAATTGTTTGCACTGCATGCAACACAAAAGTATCTCAACTATATGGACAAATTGACCACTGATGGGTTGAAAGTATAAGCACACATGACCTAACAAAGGATGTGGGGATATGCACATGCAAACATGAAGGAAGAGATATTATCCATTGGAACATACCGCCCCGGATGAAGATAGTTACAGCTCTGGAATTTGCACACCTCTCAATGTAAAGCATTCGGTCCTTTGTTGTTCCAAATGACTTCTCTCTAACTAATCCAGCCTGTTCAAGCAAAGTATATGCAGATAAGCAAACCCTGTGAGATACAAGCAGTACAATACAAAGGAATCTAAACAAAGCAAGTCATTAAAACATAGCATAATTATATTACATTTACTTTAAAGAATGTATTACTTTTGCATGGTATCTTGATGGCAAACGTCCTAATTGCTAGGTGCTGAAGGAAAGCATTGGTTACACCAGAGAGAAGTGGCAACCCTACTCAGCTACCAAGAATCACATAAAGATTGACATTGTTGAGCATTCAATTTTTAGTTTATTGTCCTCAGGTCAATCAAGTCACCCTCACAAACCCACATGCGGCCAATTAAAGTCAGCGAACATCTTAACAATTACATGATAAAATAGTATCACTTATCTGTTTAACTTCTTAAATTGTTTGATACGCTTACTTATTAAGAAATAATACAAAGTACGTAACTACGTATACAAACAAAAACTCATGCAAATTAATAGCTAGACTCCACATATGCTCTGTCGTCTCAGCTACTTAAGATTTCACATACTTGGGGTTCCAAAATTAGACAGCCGACAATACAGCCTATGCATCATCAGAAAAAAGTATGTGTGTACATCATCAGAAAAATGTATTCCTTGTGTACAAAAAGAACACAAAACCAGTTGTACCTGCCCAAGCTTATCAGGAGTCAACTCTTGGAATCTTGGAACAATGCGCCCCCCTGCAGTCAGTTCTCAAATGTTAGATAGTGTATTTATAAGACATTCAGGTTCACAAGGAGAGGTACTCATATCAACCTGTAGCTATGGCAATCAATTCCAATTCAACACCACCAACCCATCTGACAGCAGGCAGGTTTCTTTGCATAAGCAAATGATTGGCTTCATCATCAAAACCCCATTGACAGATAACTAAAGTTGCACCAACATCCTGCAAGTGTATATGAATAAAAATCGTATAAGTATTTAAGAAATCAAACATGATACGATTCAAAGTGAATAGGCTTTGTGCAAAATCATAACTTTTCCCTACTATAGATATAAAGAAATTTTGTATGTTTTTACCTTGCATTTCTGAACCATTTCATCGAAGTATTTCTGCTCTTGCCCACGCAACGTCTGGAATTTTTCTAGTGTCAATGTCAACCTTATGCTTTGTCTTGGGCTTTGGGGGCTCAAATGGGCAGGTAAGGATGGCAATATTAGCATCCTCGATTCTCTTTGGCATTTGTGGGTGGCTCATATCTTTGTCAACAGCAATTCCATATATTAGCTCAGTGTCCTCTAGCTTCCCACCAACTTTACCTTCTACTTTAATCAAGTCCAAGTTTACATCCTTCCTTTCCAAATCAGCAACAGCAAGGACTGCCCTGACAGCAATCTCAGCAAGCAACCGCTTACAACGGTTAACACTGCAGTTTAAGAATGATGGGTCCAATCAGACAAACGGATAGAAATATAAACTGAATCTACCCTACTTCCTGGCAGATTAAAACATTGGTTGCATAACTGATAAGTTAAGAGTGAATCTCTTATGACTTACATCTTTGAGGACAGAGTTGTCACGCAGGTCTGCACCAAGGGCTCTATATGTGCAGCAGTGAACTCAAACCTAGTGGAGATACGTTCAAGGTGATCAAAAGCTATCTTGGAGGCCATCTCATATCCTTCGGCAATTCTTATTGGGTGAATACGACGCTCTAGCAGTTTCTCAGCTTGTTCCAGGAGCGACCCGGCCAGGACCACCAGTCCACCACCCCGGTAGTACCATCCCCAATTTCATAATCTTGACTTCGTGAAAGCTCCACCATCAGCTTTGCAATCTGGTTATTAACATCGATTTGCTCCAGGATCGTCGCTCCGTCATTTGCTAGAAAAAATCATAAGGGAGGCAATTATTCAGAAACCCTTTCCCTTCTTTTGGGAATAAAAATCGAAGCACTTTCCAACGGAACTAACAGCCCTACAGACATCTACAGTAGAACTCTGGACAGATACTGCGTAGCACACATCCAAAATCCCTAGCCCTTCGAAGAGACCGATGCAAGGGCCAGATCGCATGCAAGCAACGAGTACTAAAGAATCTTAAATTTTCCCGCGAAATAATAACAATACAGTAACTTAAGCTAGGCAATAAGATTAGGGGGCAGAGCGGGGAGGGGAGTGAGAGAGTGCGGTGGAGCAGTTACTGATGGTGACGTCGCCGTCGGGTGACTGGAGAATCTTGTCCATGCCCTTGGGGCCGAGGGAGGTGCGGAGGCTGCGCGCGACGGCCTTGCCGGCGGCGACGTTGGCCTTGTGCGCGTCGAGCCCCCGCAGGCGGGACTTGCTCTCCTGCTCCCTCAGGATGACGAAGGGCCGTCCAAAATCGTCGAACGCCAGCGCCATGGCCGCCGCTGCCGATGCACGGGACGCGCGCGCGGCGCTTCTAGAAGGGTCGGATCGCACCACTGGGGGAGGAGGAGGCGGCGCGAGGGCGTACCGGCGATCTTTTTTTTGAGACTTAGGAAGAAAAAAAGAACACCTTCACGAAACATCCAAAAGGACATGGGCTTCATCAATGGATGCGTGGGCCGGGCTGAATAGATGGGCTGAGTTTATGTTTATCCGACGAAAGAAAAAAAAACTCATAACCGTGAAGGAGATATGCGCGTCTCCGTCGGAGACCCACATCACCATCCCACGAATCTGTTTGAAGAACTTTTGAAGCGACCCGTCCACCTGCCCCGTCATCCGCGTGCTTTGTTCCTAAACTACCCTTGTACCTTCGCTGCCAAGCACCTACTACACGCTTGCGTGGGAGCTAACGTATGCATGATTTATTTTATTTTCGAATTTACATATCTTGCTCGGCAGACCATATATGGAGCGATTTATTCTTCAAACTGATCCCGGGTATTGCGTCTACAAAGACAAAAACCTCATTAATCCACAATATATAGTTTGACTAAATAATCGACAAAATATGGGAACAGAAGAAGACCACGTGTTGCTCTCGGGTGAAAACCCTAGTCATCGCTGCCGTCGACACACATCGTCGGGCAAAGCCCGCTGGCGGTTGGCGGTTGGCGGTTGTGGGATTTGCTTCTCTCGTGCATGTTGCTCTCGGACATAACCCTCTCGATGGTGGCGTGCAGTGAAGCTGTTTGTCGTAGTGATCGACCTTGGCTCGCGCAACAGGCCTGAGATGTTGCTCTCATGAATGTGGAGTGGCTAGGGTAAGCAACGGTGGGACGGCTTGGCGTGGCCACGTGTGGCACCACCTCCGTTTGATGGGTGATACAGTCCTATACTTCGTGGTGGATATGGCGCGGCGCGAGCAATGATTCATACTTATGAATTGTGATGGACTTGGGCTCGGCCCAAATCTGGCGTGGCGATGGCGGTGGGTTGGAGTTGTCGGGGTGGCGGCCCCAGACTTGGTGGTAGCAGCTTCGGCCAAGGATTGGTGTGTGTCTCAGTGTGGCAAAACGAGGGACCCCACGGATGGATTGGAGTTGGCTTGCGGCATGGTTGTGGTGGTCGGTGGGTTGTGGTATGTGATGTGCCGGTGTAGGCAGAAGGTGGTCGAGGCATCTCCAGGAGAAGTCATGTTTCCATCTCCTTCAAATCTAGCGACAAAGACACCAACAAATGGTGTGGTGTTCTTAGAAGCATCGTCGTGGAGCTGTGCTCATCACTCTCCCCACCACCTTGGCTTTGGAGGGAAAACACAAATTCGTTGGATCATGTAACGGAGGCGTCTTCATGTCTTTCTCCTCCTTGAGGCATCATCTTGGAGCCGCCTACGACTAGGAGACCGGTGGTTGGCGGTAGCTTGTCCGACCGGTTGTTGAGGTCGGGGTGTCAACGCCTATATCAGCAACGATGATGGCGTCAATATGATTTTGGGTCGTGGCTCGAGATAGGTAGTCGACTTTTTCCGATGCCCAATGTGTTCTTTCAAGGTTTGCTTGTTTTTTGTGGAGTTGAAGTTGTAGTGAATGTGTTCAGGTGGTGACGATGAGAGACACTTGGAGGCTATTTGCACTGGACCTGGTGACACAAGGCTTGCATATTTTTCTTGCAAATATCATCGTCAAAGTCAGAGTTGATGGTCGTTGGCGCGTGGGGCCAACTATTGGCATGTGTTGTCATGGACTCCCTGCAGCTATTTCACGCAAGCCTCATTGTTGAAGTTGAAGTCGCTTGTTCCAAGGCAAAACAATGATGATGGTGACGCTCGTGGGCCCTTAATTGATGTCTTTTATTCTTTGTAGCTCTATGATCCACGTCGGTGGGTAGGTCGTCCGATGATGCCCATTTTATATGGATTGGGTTGGGTTGTGTTGGTCTTAGCCTATTTTTCGCAAGTTAATTCAATAACTCTCACTCTCTTATTAATTAGTGAAAATGACTACTCTGTTACCTCGTTTTGAGAAAAAAGAACCCTCAGTACAATAATGCAGTTCAATTATCCGATTTTCTTTTTGTTTTTTGTTTCTTTCGGGGGAGGGGGTCTTTGTAGAAAACAAGACAAAAATCATTGCCTGCATCTTTTAGGATAGAAAAATCACTGTTTGAGAAATCAAACAAACGCGAGAAAAACTACAAGTATAACCTTTTTGTATTACTTAATTGATAGGAGCATCCCCAATATAGGATGGCGAAATGTGGTAGCGTCCAAAAAATCATTGTTTATGGCATTTTGGGCAAAAAAACGATGCTCCAACTAATGCCCCTATATGCATATGGTGATGAAATTTTTGGCAACCCCAAATTTCAGCCTTCGATGCTTTATATTTGAAGCACCGCTACGGGTGCTACAAAATCGAAAACTCGTCTCTCTAATGTCGAAATGTCAGCTGAAGTTACCCCACCACATAATCGCATCCTCGTCCACCTATGGTGTCGCCAATTTCAGTCGGTCCCATGCCACCATCGGCACCCCGCAAGCCATCTGGCCTCCATGCCGTCGAGAGACACCCCGTTCTCCTCCTCCCTCTTGCCACATCTCCGTTGTCGCTTGCGATAGTCGTCACCCCCTCGGCGCCCAAATATGGATATCTCATCATCACGGGATCCATCGTCCACATCACTCGGTCTGACCATTCCGTCCTGGGTCGCCCAATTCGTGCATCATCGCCCCTTGATTTGTCTCTCGTTTATTCATCGACCGCTTCGGTGGTGGACTACGTTGCGTGGAAGATGCCGCCACGAGTGCCACGTCGTACCAAGGCAATTGGTGATGGCCATCTGGGCACTTTGTCACTGAGATCACCCGTGTGGGGGGTCACAAGTGGCTCGGCCCCTTCGAGACCCCAGAGCTTGTCATGTGTGTGCGTGTGTCATAGTGGCGCTCCAGTATGGGCGGAGCCGGTTTGATGCCAACTTACCCTACATGGACAAGGACATGGAGTTCCTCACCCCTCTCATGCGGACCATGTCTCATAAGGAGGAGAAGGAAAATTGTTGCGTCGATGCGCAATACACCGCCAAGGCTTGGGTTGTGTTGCACATGGAGAATTTTGCTGAGTCCAATCAGGACATCGTGGCGGTGCAGCTTGCATTCCACACTGAGAGGGACAAGGATCTAAGAAAGAAGGGGGACAAGGAGTATGCTCGCGGGATCAACGCCGAGGTTGATGACTTATTCGACCAACTCGACAAGGATGGTTAGGAAAAGGATGAGGAGGAGGGGGAGGTGAAGCCGTCTACCTACAATAACCATGAGGCAGGGTCGTCCGACGGAAGGGCAATCATAATTGACTCCTACGATGACACCTTCCCCATGATGGCCCACTTTAGAAGTGAGGAGAAGGAGTGTGATGATCTATCATAGTGTTGTTTAATTATCTAGTCTGATGTTATTTTATGTTTAATGTTGAAAAATTCCTATCATAGTTTGAAATTTCAAAATATGCGGTGAATCATGTTAATGTTTAAAAGCTTTAGGGCATCGGATTTACATAATCTATTACAACAGGGAATTTCTCGTGCCCAAACACATTTATCTCTCCTACACTCAAATCAATTTTGAAAATCTACTTTTACATCATCTGTTAAAGATACTCTAAAAATATATTATAATACCATGTTATACCACTCTCCACCATGGCGAAATTTCCGGACTATTTAATACTCCCTCCATTCCTAAATATAAGTCTTTGTAGAGATTTCACTAATGGATCACATACAGATGTATATAGACATAATTTAAAGTGTACATTCAATCATTTTTCTTCGTATGTAGACACCTAATGAAATTGCTTAAAAGACTTATATTTAGGAACAGAGGGAGTAGTCCTGAAGTTCCACCATGTTATCTTATTTTTGCAGCAAATGTTGTTTTAAAGGAGAAAAGATAAGAAAATTATAGGGCGACGCTAGGCCGGCTGGACGATCCCAGCAAGGTTCGGTCCCCTTTCGAACCGTAGTTTTCCATTCCCTTGGCCACTCGATTTAACACAACACTTATGTATAGGACTCCCCTCAAAAAAAAAAACTATGTATAGGACGAGAAACAACCCTTGTTTTTCTCGCTCACACGTGCATGGCATCCCGTGTCTCCCGCTCACATGGGTAGCGGCCGACATCGTGGTTGGCTCGCTTTTTTATATACTAGTAAATGTGTCCGTGCGTTGCACCGGAAAAAGAAAATCAATGAAAAATAGAAATACCAAATATTATGAAAAGAAAATCAATGAAAAATAGAAATACCAAATGTTATACGCAATGACAGATGACACATGTCAAGGGACTTATCTGTGAAGGACCGAGCTAACAACATTCATATATTGTTTTAAAGCTTGTGGCTTTCCGTGAATGGCAACACTCATTTAATTCTACACTGTTCAATGTAGAAATTTAAAGAACAACATCAAAAATTAACCAAAATGTTACAAAATAATTTAAAAATGTAAGGCGTATTATCCATTGTTTAGGTAGGGGGCAAAGGAATTGAGGAGAGAAGGGAAAAAGGAATTTGTTAATTCAGGTGGGATAGAGCTTCCTCCCAATTCATCAAAAAATAGTTCAATTATTATTACAACTCAAACAAATGATTAAACTTCAATACAACAAGTAGTTTATGACCAATACAACAAATGTTTAGCACAACAAACATACAACATCATGCATTTTGTCGTCATCCCATGCCCACCATTCCTCGCCTCGATTTTTCTGAAGTTCGTCATGTGTTTCGGCACGTCGAATGGCATGATAGAATGCAACAAAGCGGGCCACCCTCTCGACACTCCTCCGCACTCACACGGGGCGTCCCAACAACTCATATCGAGAATAGTCCAAATCTTGCCCACGCTCGTTTTCGATGGTCATGTTATGCAAGATCACACAAGCGTTCATGATGTACAGAAGGATATTTTGATCCCAACAGTGGAGGGTTGTTCATCTATCTCCTGGGTGTAAGGGCAGGGATATGGCTCCAAAAATTTCAAGGCTTTGTCCAGAAACAGGAACAGGGGCCGGCATGCGGGTTCAGTTTAGGATTTCCCTTTTGAAGAAAGTGCAGTTGCCCAAATTTTCCATTAATAGGAACCTGGAATTGCACCAACACCTCAAAGAGAGCAAGCAGCCACCCCAGCTGCAACTACTCAAGCAGCATCGGGAGGGAAAGTTAGAAAGCCATGCAGAAGTTCATGGACATGGCTCAGCACATCACATCGCTCGGATCAAACAGGCAAAAAATAAAATCTTGCCTGCACAACCTAGCTAACAAGCCGTTCCCGGGCCATGGCAGGATCTAGACTACGTGCGCCCAGAAGCCGTGAGGCTCGGCGGGATTTGTGTTGGGCTTGACCGCCGGGTGAAGATGGAGAAACCTCGTACCTCAAATCAAACCCAATGGGCGGACGGGGCGGAGACGGCGGAGGCGCGGCTTCCAGGCGAGGAAGGACTAGGCCGGCGGCGACGCGCGTGAGATGCGGGGCCGGCGCGGGGAGAGGGGTTGAGGGGCGTCGCCGTGTCGGGCGGGGCTTCGGCGTCGGCGGCGGCGAGGGCGGCTGTATGGAGCAGGCACGAGAGATTGCAGCCTTTTTCGAAAAATAAAAGTCGGGAGCAATTCCAAGATCCAAACGGACAATTTTGTTTGAGGGTTCCAAACGGACAATTAATATGCTTGTGTTTTGATCGAACCGTTTTTTCTCCGCTCACCAAGGACTGCGGGTTTATTACCATAAAATAGAAGGATTTTTCTGCAAAAACGCCATGACGCACGACCAGAAACCCAATTTGCTATATTATTAGGGAGAGATTATGTGTCTCATTTAGTACCTCCGTTCCTAAATATAAGTCTTTTTAGACATTCCCTTTCAATAGATGACTACATACGGAGGAAAATAAGTGAATGTACACTCTAAAATATGTCTATATGCATCCGTATGTAGTCCAATAGTGGAATCTCTAAAAAGACTTATATTTAGGAACGGAGGGAGTATATAATAAAGATCAAAATATAAGCCACATAAAAACCGACATGACAAAATTGAAAAGATAAAAGAACATCTTTGAGTTTGACACCAACGTACGTCACCTGCTTCCGGTACCACCACAACAGCCACCGAATAAAAAAATGATGAATCACCTCCTCACCCGAGCTAGACACGACTTCATCGCTAATATGCAGCTTTGCGGACCCTCCAAGATGGCTCACTAAAAGTGAAGCCCTTGCCGTTGAACGAATCAAACCGGGCAACACCCCGAACACGCCATCGAACTCCAGATCTGGCAACCTACGATAACTAAGACGTCGAAGGAGGAAACCATACCTGCCATCCACGAACCCAACACATGTTCCGTCTTCTAGATGTCGTCCATGCAGACCACAATCTGCATCCGCTCGTGGACTACCTTCGAAGATCCGCGCCGACGCTGGAGCAAACGTCGTTGCAACAACGGAGCCCGAGGACACAGGTCAACCACTAGGATGCCGCCGCCGCCATGTCGTTCTTTCTTGAACAAACTAGTTTCTAAATGCATCCCCAACAATAGAACCGATGGGCTCATCGGGGAAGGATCTGAATAATCTTTATTCAGCGTCATCATCGTTGCTGTCGAAGCCAAGACGATGCACAACCTAAAAACCTAGACTACGAGGACTAAAAATGATCCACATGCATGGATCCTGCGACCCCCCTCACCACCAGCGGCGGAGGTCGCTGACGGAGGAGAGCTGCCGGGGGACGGCGCTGGAAGATTGTACTCTCCTAACGGCAGCGGCTGCGGGTCCAGCTGACGGGGATATATCCTTAGGGTAGGGTCATAGGCCTGACCTATACGTCCTACCCAAGGGCACCTCATTATTAGTTTAAGGACTACAAGGGAAAATCCGACTCGATCGCGGCAACATCTAATCCACTCGGTACGGATCCACTCGGACAAGTACATTCCATCCACTCGGATGACAGTCCACCACTCGGTCGTATGACTCACTCGGGTATGCAAATACCAACGGTCGGCAAGGCAATCGAAGCATAGAGAAGGCTATGTAGTGGGCTGACATTATGGCATCAATGCCCCATCTTGTAACATAAGAGGTGATGGGATGGCACACTCTATATAAGCCATCCCCTCCACATAGATAGGGACTAGCTTCTTCTCCCCCGGCGGGCTCATTCTTCCCCTAGATCTCTGGCTCTCTCTAGTCTCAGGACTTAGCTAGGAGATCCGTTCTCCCCTCTCTCAAATATACCATGTAACTCATGTCCATGATAGATAAAACAAAACCTCTCTGGAGCATGAGACGTAGGGTTGTTATCTCCACCGTGAGAGGCCCGAACTCGCTAAAACCACAGTGTCACCCATTTGCATCTCGGTAGATCATGCTCCTTTATCCTACCCCCCTTTCTATTGTTGGAATCGTTACCACGACAGTTGGCGCCCACCGTGTGGCATGGCCTCTATTGAGCCATATGCATATGGTTTTCTTTCTTCGATCTTTGTCCGCCGATCAATAATCATCAATGGAGGATTCGATCCAAGGTGTTCCGGACACCACTCTGTTCACAAGAGAGACATGATACTCTTCATACAGAGGGAAGTTACATTCCATCATATCTATTTTTTAACAATCATCATCGATCTAACAAACCATTTTTTTCTCCATTAGGATCTACATGGGAATCTTGCGATGTATAGATCAAACAAGAGACAAGGATTTCGAGGATGTCCACTCCATCTCATTGTGGCATGGAAGATGATCACCTCAGCTCCCAGCATTTGGAGGATGGACGCCTAATCTCCTAGCGACCGATACTGATGGACAAATATGTCGCTGTAAGACGTTGTGTAGCTCCTCTTCGCGGAGCACCCCGGCGGTGCCGCCTCTATGGATGTCTATGACCTGCGCCGCTACGTCAAGCTCGGCCCACCCGTTCGCCAGTTGTCGCGACCATCGGTGTTGGGCAGTCATTCAGGTGACGCGGGCGTTCGGCTGCACCACGATCCCCTCGCCCGTCCGCCGGTTGCCACGACCACCGGCGTTGGGCAGTCACTCCGGTGACGCGAGCGTTCGGATCCACCACGATCCCCTCGCCCGTCTGCCGGTTGCGGCGACCGCCAGCGTTGGGCAGTCATTCTGGTGACGCGGGCATTTGGCTGCACCACGATCCCCTCGCTCGTCCGCTGATATGTCAATTTTACATCATGCTTTCATGTTGATATTTATCGCTTTATGGGTTGTTATTACACTTCACGGTACAATACTTATGCCTTTTATCTCTTATTTTGCAAGGTTTTCATGAAAAGGGAGAATGCCGGCATCTGGAATTCTGGCCTAAAAAAGGAGCAAGTTTGAGATACCTATTCTGCGCAACTCCAGAAGCCGTGAAAACCAACGTGGATTTATTTTGGAATTTATAAAAAATACTGGGCCGAAGAAGTACCAGAGGGGCGCCGGCAGGAAGCCACAATCCTACTAGGCGCGGCCTCCCCCTTGGACGCGCCTAGGGGGCTTGTGGGCTCCCTGGTGGCCCTCTGCCCCCCTCTTTTGCTACAAGAAGGGTTTCGTTCCAGAAAAAATCAAGAGGAGGCTTTCGGGAGGAATAGCCGCCGCCACGAGGCGGAACTTGAGCAGAACCAATCTAGAGCTCCGGCAAGACGACCCTGCCGGGGAAACTTCCCTCCCGGAGGGGGAAATTGTCGCCATCGTCATCACCAACACTCCTCTCATCGGAGGGGACTCATCACCATCAACATCTTCATCAGCACCATCTCATCTCCAAACCCTAGTTCATCTCTTGTAACCAATCTCCGTCTCGCGACTCTGATTGGTACTTGTAAGGTTGCTAGTAGTGTTAATTACTCTTTGTAGTTGATGCTAGTTGGATTACTTGGTGGAAGATTATACGTTCAGATCTTTGATGCTACTCATTACCTCTCTGGTCATGATTATGATTACGCTTTGTGAGTAGTCACTTTTGTTCGTGAGGACATGGGATAAGTCATGCTATAAGTAGTCATGTGAATTTGGTATTCGTTCGATATTTTGATGTGTTGTATGTTGTATTTCCTCTAGTGGTGTTATGTGAACGTCGACCACATAACACTTCACCATTATTTGGCCCTAGAGGAAGGCATTGGGAAGTAGTAAGTAGATGATGGGTTGCTAGAGTGACAGAAGCTTAAACCCTAGTTTATGCGTTGCTTCGTAAGGGGCTGATTTGGAACCACTAGTTTAATGTTATGGTTAGACTTTGTCTTAATTCTTCTTTCATAGTTGCGGATGCTTGCGAGAGGGGTTAATCATAAGTGGGATTCTTGTCCAAGTAAGGCCAGTACCCAAGCGCCGGTCCAACCACATATCAAACTATCAAAGTAGCGAACGCGAATCATATGAACATGATGAAAACTAGCTTGACAGAAATTCCCATGTGTCCTCGGGGGCGCTTTACCTCCTATAAGACTTTGTCCAGGCTTGTCCCTTGCTACAAAAGGGATTGGGCCACTTGATGCACCGTTGCTACTACTTGTTACTTGTTACTTTTCGCTTGCTACGTTTCACCTTGCTACACCATCACTTGTTACCGCTACTTTCAGTGCTTGCAGTTATTACCTTGCTGAAAACTGTTTATCAGAGCCTTCTGCTCCTCGTTGGGTTCGACACTCTTACTTATCGAAAGGACTACGATTGATCCCCTATACTTGTGGGTCATCACTCCTCAACCTGCTGCACCTACTGAAAATATTTTCTATGAATTTCCTTCGGGTATGCTTGAGAAACTGCTGGCTAATCCTTTTAGAGGAGATGGAACATCACATCCAGACTTGCATCTAATCTATGTAGATGAAGTTTGTGGTTTATTTAAGCTTGCAGGTTTGCCCGAGGACGAGGTCAAGAAGAAGGTCTTTCCCTTATCTTTGAGGGATAAGGCGTTGACATGGTATAGGCTATGTGATGATATTGGATCATGGAACTACAATCGGTTGAAATTGGAATTTCATCAAAAGTTTTATCCTATGTATCTAGTACATCGTGATCGGTATTATATTTATAATATTTGGCCTCGTGATAGCATCGCTCAAGCTTGGGGGAGGCTTAAATCAATGTTATATTCATGCCCCAATCATGAGCTCTCGAGAGAAATTATCATTCAGAACTTCTATGCTCGGCTTTCTCATGGTGATTGCGCCATGCATGACACTTCTTGTACCGGTTCTCTTATGAAGAGAGATATTGACTTCAGATGGAATTTATTGGAAAGAATTAAACGCAACTCTGAAGATTGGGAGCTTGATGAAGGTAAGGAGTCAGGTATGAATTTCAAGTTTGATTGCGTTAAATCCTTTGTTGAAACAAATACTTTTTGTGATTTTAGCGCTAAGTATGGACTTGACTCTGAGATAGTAGCTTCATTGTGTGAATCCTTTGCTGCTCATATTGATCTCCCCAAAGAGAAGTGGTTTAAATATCATCCTCCCTTAGAAGTCAATGTAGTTAAACCCCATCCAGTTGAAGAGAGAGTCATTGCCTATAATGATCCTATTGTTCCTAGTGCTTACATTGAGAAACCACCTTTCCCTGTTAGGATAAAGGATTATTCTAAAGCTTCAACTATGATACGTAGAGGCTACATTAGAACACCTACACCCCCTGAGCAAATTAGAGTTGAACCTAGCATTGCTATTATCAAAGATCTCCTGTCCGATAATGTTGATGGCCATGATATTCACTTCTATGAAGATGCTGCTAGAATTGTTAAACCGCATGCTAGAGACAAACATAGGCATGTTGTTGGCATGCCTGTTGTTTCTGTTAAGATAGGAGATCATTGTTATCATGGTTTATGTGACGTGGGTGCTAGTGTTAGTGCAATAGCTCAATCCTTATATGATGAAATTAAAGATGAGATTGCACCTGTTGAGATGGAACCTATTGATGTCACTATCCAGCTTGCCAATAGAGACACTATCTGCCTTGTGGGAATTGTTAGGGATGTTGAAGTCTTATGTGGTAAAACAAAGTATCCTGCTGATTTCCTCGTTCTTGCTACCACACAAGATAGCTTTTGTCCCATTATATTTGGCAGACCCTTCCTCAATACCGACAATAATCATATTGATTGTGAGAAGCAAACTGTCACTGTTGGCTGTGAAGGTGTGTCACATGAGCTCAATTTCTCCAAGTTTGGTAGACAACCTCATGATAAAGAGTTGCCCAGTAAGGATGAAATTATTTCCCTAGCTTCTATTGTCGTGCCTCCTACCGATCCTTTAGAGCAATACTTGCTTGATCATGAAAACGATATGCATATGGATAAAAGGGATGAGATAGATAGAGTTGTCTTAGAACAATATCCTATCCTTAAGAATAACTTGCCTATTGAACTGCTTGGAGATCCACCCCCACCAAAGGGTGATCCTCTATTCAAGCTTAAACAGTTGCCTGATACTCTTAAGTATGCTTATTTTGATGAAAAAGAGATATATCCTGTTATAATTAGTGCTAGTCTCTGAGAGCATGAAGAAAATAAGTTATTAAAAACTCCGAGGAAGCACTGTGCTGCTATTGGATATACTCTCGATGATCTCAAGGGCATTAGTCCCACTCTATGCCAGCACAAGATTAAAACCGATCCTGATTCCAAACCAGTTGCTGATCATCAAAGGAGATTAAATCCTAAGATGAAAGAGGTAGTAAGAAACGAAATACTAAAGCTCCTAGAAGCAGGTATTATCTATCATGTTGCTCATAGGGATTGGGTGAGTCCGGTGCATTGCATCCCTAATAAGGGAGGCATTACCGTTGTCCCTAATGATAAGGATGATTGATCCCACAGAGGATTATTACTGGCTATAGGATGGTGATCGATTTTAGGAAATTGAATAAGGCCACTAGGAAAGATCATTACCCTTTGCCTTTTATCGACCAAATGCTAGAAAGACTGTCTAAACACACACACTTATGCTTTCTAGACGGTTATTCTGGTTTCTCCCAAATACCTGTTGCACAATCTGATCAGGAGAAAACCACTTTCACCTGCCCTTTCGGTACATTTGCTTACAGACGTATGCCTTTTGGCTTATGTAATGCACCTGCCACCTTTCAAACATGTATGATGGCTATATTCTCTGACTTTTGTGAAAAGATTGTTGAGGTTTTCATGGATGACTTCTCCGTTTACGGGTCTTCCTTTAATGACTGCCTCAGCAACCTTGATCGAGTCTTGCAGAGATGTAAAGATACCAATCTTGTCTTGAATTGGGAGAAGTGCCACTTTATGGTTAATGAAGGCATCGTCTTAGGACATAAAATTTCTGAAAGAGGTATTGAAGTCGATTAGGCTAAGGTTGATGCAATCGAGAAAATGCCATGCCCCACAGATATCAAAGGTATAAGAAGTTTCCTTGGTCATGCTGGTTTCTATAGAAGGTTCCTTAAAGATTTCTCTAAGATTTCTAGGCCTCTTACCAATCTCTTATAAAAGAATATTCCTTTTGCTTTTGGCGATGATTGTGAGGAAGCCTTCGATATACTTAAGAAGGCCTTGATAACTGCGCCTATTGTTCAACCACCTGATTGGTACTGACCTTTTGAGATCATGTGTGATGCTAGTGATTATGCTCTTGGTGTTGTCTTAGGACAAAGAGTTGATAAGAAGTTGAATGTTATTCACTATGCTAGTAAAACTCTAGATAGTGCCCAAAGAAACTATGCTACTACGAAAAAGGAATTTTTAGCAGTCATGTTTGCATGTGAAAAGTTTAGATCTTACATAGTTGATTCCAAAATCACTATTCACACTGATCACGCTGCTATTAAGTACCTCATGGATAAGAAAGATGCTAAACCTAGACTTATCAGATGGGTTCTCTTGCTACAAGAATTTGATTTGCATGTTGTCGATAGGAAGGGTGCTGATAACCGAGTAGCAGATAACTTGTCTGGGTTGGAGAATGTTCTTAATGACCCACAACCTATTGATGATAGCTTTCCTGATGAGCAACTAAATGTCATCAATACTTCACGTAGTGCACCGTGGTATGCTGATTATGCAAATTACATCGTTGCCAAATATATACCACCTAGTTTCACATACCAGCAAAAGAAGAAATTCTTCTTTGATTTGAGACATTACTTCTGGGATGATCCTCACCTTTATAAGGAAGGAGTAGATGGTGTTATTAGACGTTGTGTACCTGAACATGAACATGGATAGATCCTACAGAAGTGTCACTCCGAGGCTTACGGAGGACACCATGCGGGAGATAGAACTGCACACAAGGTATTGCAATCAGGTTTCTATTGGCCCACTCTCTTCAAGGATGCCCATAAGTTTGTCATGTCTTGTGACGAATGTCAAAGAATAGGTAATATCAGTAAACGTCAGGAAATGCCTATGAATTATTCACTTGCCATTGAACCAGTTTATGTTTGGGGCTTAGATTATATGGGACCTTTTCCAAAATCCAACGGGTATACTCATATCCTAGTTGCTGTTGATTACGTTACTAAGTGGGTAGAAGCTATCCCGACTAGTAGTGTTGATCACAACACTTCTATCAGGATGCTTAAAGAAGTTATTTTCCCTAGATTTGGAGTCCCTAGATATCTAATGACCGACGGTGGTTCACATTTCATTCATGGTGTTTTCAGTAAAACGCTTGCTAAGTACGATGTCAATCATAGAATTGCATCTCCCTATCACCCTCAATCCAGTGGTCAAGTAGAGCTAAGCAGTAGAGAGATTAAACTAATTCTGCAAAAGAGTGTCAATAGGTCTAGAAAGAATTGGTCTAAGAAGCTCGATGATGCACTGTGGGCTTATAGAACTGCCTATAAGAATCCCATGGGCATGTCTCCATACAAAATGGTTTACGGCAAAGCATGTCATTTACCTCTTGAGCTAGAGCATAAGGCTTATTGGGCAATCAAAGAGCTCAACTTTGATTTCAAACTTGATGGTGAGAAGAGGTTATTTGATATTAGCTCGCTTGATGAATGGAGAGCTCAGGCATATGAAAATGCCAAGTTGTTCAAAGAAAAGGTTAAGAGGTGGCATGATAAAAGGATACAAAAGCGTGAGTTCAATGTAGGTGATTATGTCTTGCTATATAATTCTCATTTAAGATTTTTTGCAGGCAAGCTTCTCTCTAAATGGGAAGGTCCTTACATTGTTGAGGAAGTATATCATTCCGGTGCCATCAAGATCAACAACACGGAAGGTAATTTTCCGAGAGTGGTAAATGGGCAGAGAATCAAGCATTATATCCCAGGTACTCCCATAAATGTTGAAAGCAATATTATCAATACCATAACTCCGGAGGAGTACATAAGGGATATTTAGCAGCCTGGCTTAGACTCCGAAAACAAAGAGGTATGTGATTCGGTAAGTAAACAGACTCCAAAAGTTTTCCAGTAGGATTTTTTCTCCGTTTTGGAATTTTTGAAAAAATAGAAAAATTTAAAGCAGTCCGGAAAGCGCACGAGGAGGTGACAAGCCTGCCAGGCGCGGGCTGTTGGGGAATGTCGCATGGGAAAAAAATTCCTACGCGCACGAAGACCTATCATGGTGATGTCCATCTACGAGAGGGGATGTGTGATCTAC